>NC_089820.1:89726250-90034813 GCF_029633855.1 Hoplias malabaricus | reverse complement strand
CTATCTCGTCCCAAAGCTGAGATATGAGGACAAACTTAACTGGGATTTTCTCTTAATAGGTTTATTGGTGTTGAATATATTGGAATTAAATTTATGAGCTTTTTATACGTCCAATAAAGCAAAATACAGATGCAATGTAGGATATATTGGACTGACTAGGCTTTTCTGATCGCACCCTTCTACTCATGTGTTTACCTAGCTTCACTGGAAGTAGGATTCCCATCATGAAATTTACAGTTATTAATTTTATGCAGCACAGCATGTCCCTATATCTTAGCTTTGGGATGTGGTAGGGCAACAATTACCACACCACTGTCTTCGTCAGGACCTCTCTGACACACGGTGTGGGTTTGAACAAGATCTGAAGAGGTCACATATTTCACCCAAAAAAACACTAAGGGGTACCCCTTTGTGTTTTTTTAGACTAAATTTTTGACCGTCTCAGATTTCTTCCAAACTCACGATGTTGATTAGGCAGGTCCTGACTTACACAAAGGTGTGATTATTTTCAGCCTAACTCATCCCAAAGCTGAGATATGAGGACAAACTTAACTGGAATTTTCTCTCAATAGGTTTATTGGTGTTGAATATATTGGAATTAAATTTATGAGCTTGTTATACATCCAATAAAGAAAAATACAGATGCAATGTAGGATATATTGGACTGACTAGGCTATTCTGATCGCACCCTTCTACTCATGTGTTTACCTAGCTTCACTGGAAGTAGGAATCCCATCATGAAATTTACAGTTATTAATTTTATGCAGCACAGCATGTCCCTATATCTTAGCTTTGGGATGTGGTAGGACAAAAATTACCACACCACTGTCTTCGTCAGGACCTCCCTGACACACGGTGTGGGTTTGAACAAGATCTGAAGAGGTCACATATTTCACCCAAAAAAACACTAAGGGGTACCCCTTTGTGTTTTTTCAGACTAAATTTTTGACCTTCTCAGATTTCTTCCAAACTCACGATGTTGATTAGGCAGGTCCTGACTTACACAAAGGTGTGATTATTTCCAGCCTATCTCATCCCAAAGCTGAGATATGAGGTCTAACGTAAGTGGGATTTTCTCTCAATAGGTTTATTTGTGTTGAATATATTGGAATTAAATTTATGAGCTTGTTATACATCCAATAAAGAAAAATACAGATGCAATGTAGGATATATTGGACTGACTAGGCTTTTCTGATCGCACCCTTCTTCTCATGTGTTTACCTAGCTTCACTGGAAGTAGGAATCCCATCATGAAATTTACAGTTATTAATTTTATGCAGCACAGCATGTCCCTATATCTTAGCTTTGGGATGTGGTAGGGCAAAAATTACCACACCACTGTTTTCGTCAGGACCTCTCTGACACACGGTGTGGGTTTGAAGAAGAGCTGAGGAGGTCACATATTTCACCCAAAAAAACACTAAGAGGTACCCCTTTGTGTTTTTTTAGACTAAATTTTTGACCGTCTCAGATTTCTTCCAAACTCACGATGTTGATTAGGCAGGTCCTGACTTACACAAAGGTGTGATTATTTTCAGCCTAACTCATCCCAAAGCTGAGATATGAGGACAAACTTAACTGGGATTTTCTCTCAATAGGTTTATTGGTGTTGAATATATTGGAATTAAATTTATGAGCTTGTTATACATCCAATAAAGCAAAATACAGATGCAATGTAGGATATATTGGACTGACTAGGCTATTCTGATCGCACCCTTCTACTCATGTGTTTACCTAGCTTCACTGGAAGTAGGAATCCCATCATGAAATTTACAGTTATTAATTTTATGCAGCACAGCATGTCCCTATATCTTAGCTTTGGGATGTGGTAGGGCAAAAATTACCACACCACTGTTTTCGTCAGGACCTCTCTGACACACGGTGTGGGTTTGAAGAAGAGCTGAGGAGGTCACATATTTCACCCAAAAAAACACTAAGAGGTACCCCTTTGTGTTTTTTTAGACTAAATTTTTGACCATGTCAGATTTCTTCCAAACTCACGATGTTGATTAGGCAGGTCCTGACTTACACAAAGGTGTGATTATTTTCAGCCTATCTCGTCCCAAAGCTGAGATATGAGGACAAACTTAACTGGGATTTTCTCTTAATAGGTTTATTGGTGTTGAATATATTGGAATTAAATTTATGAGCTTTTTATACGTCCAATAAAGCAAAATACAGATGCAATGTAGGATATATTGGACTGACTAGGCTTTTCTGATCGCACCCTTCTACTCATGTGTTTACCTAGCTTCACTGGAAGTAGGATTCCCATCATGAAATTTACAGTTATTAATTTTATGCAGCACAGCATGTCCCTATATCTTAGCTTTGGGATGTGGTAGGGCAACAATTACCACACCACTGTCTTCGTCAGGACCTCTCTGACACACGGTGTGGGTTTGAACAAGATCTGAAGAGGTCACATATTTCACCCAAAAAAACACTAAGGGGTACCCCTTTGTGTTTTTTTAGACTAAATTTTTGACCATCTCAGATTTCTTCCACACTCACGATGTTGATTAGGCAGGTCCTGACTTACACAAAGGTGTGATTATTTTCAGCCTATCTCATCCCAAAGCTGAGATATGAGGACAAACTTAACTGGGATTTTCTCTTAATAGGTTTATTGGTGTTGAATATATTGGAATTAAATTTATAAGCTTGTTATACGTCCAATAAAGCAAAATACAGATGCAATGTAGGATATATTGGACTGACTAGGCTTTTCTGATCGCACCCTTCTACTCATGTGTTTACCTAGCTTCACTGGAAGTAGGAATCCCATCATGAAATTTACAGTTATTAATTTTATGCAGCACAGCATGTCCCTATATATTAGCTTTGGGATGTGGTAGGACAAAAATTACCACACCACTCTCTTCGTCAGGACCTCTCTGACACACGGTGTGGGTTTGAAGAAGATCTGAGGAGGTCACATATTTCACCCAAAAAAACACTAAGGGGTACCCCTTTGTGTTTTTTTAGACTAAATTTTTGACCGTCTCAGATTTCTTCCAAACTCACGATGTTGATTAGGCAGGTCCTGACTTACACAAAGGTGTGATTATTTTCAGCCTAACTCATCCCAAAGCTGAGATATGAGGACAAACTTAACTGGGATTTTCTCTCAATAGGTTTATTGGTGTTGAATATATTGGAATTAAATTTATGAGCTTGTTATACATCCAATAAAGAAAAATACAGATGCAATGTAGGATATATTGGACTGACTAGGCTATTCTGATCGCACCCTTCTACTCATGTGTTTACCTAGCTTCACTGGAAGTAGGAATCCCATCATGAAATTTACAGTTATTAATTTTATGCAGCACAGCATGTCCCTATATCTTAGCTTTGGGATGTGGTAGGACAAAAATTACCACACCACTGTCTTCGTCAGGACCTCCCTGACACACGGTGTGGGTTTGAACAAGATCTGAAGAGGTCACATATTTCACCCAAAAAAACACTAAGGGGTACCCCTTTGTGTTTTTTCAGACTAAATTTTTGACCGTCTCAGATTTCTTCCAAACTCACGATGTTGATTAGGCAGGTCCTGACTTACACAAAGGTGTGATTATTTCCAGCCTATCTCATCCCAAAGCTGAGATATGAGGTCTAACGTAAGTGGGATTTTCTCTCAATAGGTTTATTTGTGTTGAATATATTGGAATTAAATTTATGAGCTTGTTATACATCCAATAAAGAAAAATACAGATGCAATGTAGGATATATTGGACTGACTAGGCTTTTCTGATCGCACCCTTCTTCTCATGTGTTTACCTAGCTTCACTGGAAGTAGGAATCCCATCATGAAATTTACAGTTATTAATTTTATGCAGCACAGCATGTCCCTATATCTTAGCTTTGGGATGTGGTAGGGCAAAAATTACCACACCACTGTTTTCGTCAGGACCTCTCTGACACACGGTGTGGGTTTGAAGAAGAGCTGAGGAGGTCACATATTTCACCCAAAAAAACACTAAGAGGTACCCCTTTGTGTTTTTTTAGACTAAATTTTTGACCGTCTCAGATTTCTTCCAAACTCACGATGTTGATTAGGCAGGTCCTGACTTACACAAAGGTGTGATTATTTTCAGCCTAACTCATCCCAAAGCTGAGATATGAGGACAAACTTAACTGGGATTTTCTCTCAATAGGTTTATTGGTGTTGAATATATTGGAATTAAATTTATGAGCTTGTTATACATCCAATAAAGCAAAATACAGATGCAATGTAGGATATATTGGACTGACTAGGCTATTCTGATCGCACCCTTCTACTCATGTGTTTACCTAGCTTCACTGGAAGTAGGAATCCCATCATGAAATTTACAGTTATTAATTTTATGCAGCACAGCATGTCCCTATATCTTAGCTTTGGGATGTGGTAGGGCAAAAATTACCACACCACTGTTTTCGTCAGGACCTCTCTGACACACGGTGTGGGTTTGAAGAAGAGCTGAGGAGGTCACATATTTCACCCAAAAAAACACTAAGAGGTACCCCTTTGTGTTTTTTTAGACTAAATTTTTGACCATGTCAGATTTCTTCCAAACTCACGATGTTGATTAGGCAGGTCCTGACTTACACAAAGGTGTGATTATTTTCAGCCTATCTCGTCCCAAAGCTGAGATATGAGGACAAACTTAACTGGGATTTTCTCTTAATAGGTTTATTGGTGTTGAATATATTGGAATTAAATTTATGAGCTTTTTATACGTCCAATAAAGCAAAATACAGATGCAATGTAGGATATATTGGACTGACTAGGCTTTTCTGATCGCACCCTTCTACTCATGTGTTTACCTAGCTTCACTGGAAGTAGGATTCCCATCATGAAATTTACAGTTATTAATTTTATGCAGCACAGCATGTCCCTATATCTTAGCTTTGGGATGTGGTAGGGCAACAATTACCACACCACTGTCTTCGTCAGGACCTCTCTGACACACGGTGTGGGTTTGAACAAGATCTGAAGAGGTCACATATTTCACCCAAAAAAACACTAAGGGGTACCCCTTTGTGTTTTTTTAGACTAAATTTTTGACCATCTCAGATTTCTTCCACACTCACGATGTTGATTAGGCAGGTCCTGACTTACACAAAGGTGTGATTATTTTCAGCCTATCTCATCCCAAAGCTGAGATATGAGGACAAACTTAACTGGGATTTTCTCTTAATAGGTTTATTGGTGTTGAATATATTGGAATTAAATTTATAAGCTTGTTATACGTCCAATAAAGCAAAATACAGATGCAATGTAGGATATATTGGACTGACTAGGCTTTTCTGATCGCACCCTTCTACTCATGTGTTTACCTAGCTTCACTGGAAGTAGGAATCCCATCATGAAATTTACAGTTATTAATTTTATGCAGCACAGCATGTCCCTATATATTAGCTTTGGGATGTGGTAGGACAAAAATTACCACACCACTCTCTTCGTCAGGACCTCTCTGACACACGGTGTGGGTTTGAAGAAGATCTGAGGAGGTCACATATTTCACCCAAAAAAACACTAAGGGGTACCCCTTTGTGTTTTTTTAGACTAAATTTTTGACCGTCTCAGATTTCTTCCAAACTCACGATGTTGATTAGGCAGGTCCTGACTTACACAAAGGTGTGATTATTTTCAGCCTAACTCATCCCAAAGCTGAGATATGAGGACAAACTTAACTGGGATTTTCTCTCAATAGGTTTATTGGTGTTGAATATATTGGAATTAAATTTATGAGCTTGTTATACATCCAATAAAGAAAAATACAGATGCAATGTAGGATATATTGGACTGACTAGGCTATTCTGATCGCACCCTTCTACTCATGTGTTTACCTAGCTTCACTGGAAGTAGGAATCCCATCATGAAATTTACAGTTATTAATTTTATGCAGCACAGCATGTCCCTATATCTTAGCTTTGGGATGTGGTAGGACAAAAATTACCACACCACTGTCTTCGTCAGGACCTCCCTGACACACGGTGTGGGTTTGAACAAGATCTGAAGAGGTCACATATTTCACCCAAAAAAACACTAAGGGGTACCCCTTTGTGTTTTTTCAGACTAAATTTTTGACCGTCTCAGATTTCTTCCAAACTCACGATGTTGATTAGGCAGGTCCTGACTTACACAAAGGTGTGATTATTTCCAGCCTATCTCATCCCAAAGCTGAGATATGAGGTCTAACGTAAGTGGGATTTTCTCTCAATAGGTTTATTTGTGTTGAATATATTGGAATTAAATTTATGAGCTTGTTATACATCCAATAAAGAAAAATACAGATGCAATGTAGGATATATTGGACTGACTAGGCTTTTCTGATCGCACCCTTCTTCTCATGTGTTTACCTAGCTTCACTGGAAGTAGGAATCCCATCATGAAATTTACAGTTATTAATTTTATGCAGCACAGCATGTCCCTATATCTTAGCTTTGGGATGTGGTAGGGCAAAAATTACCACACCACTGTTTTCGTCAGGACCTCTCTGACACACGGTGTGGGTTTGAAGAAGAGCTGAGGAGGTCACATATTTCACCCAAAAAAACACTAAGAGGTACCCCTTTGTGTTTTTTTAGACTAAATTTTTGACCGTCTCAGATTTCTTCCAAACTCACGATGTTGATTAGGCAGGTCCTGACTTACACAAAGGTGTGATTATTTTCAGCCTAACTCATCCCAAAGCTGAGATATGAGGACAAACTTAACTGGGATTTTCTCTCAATAGGTTTATTGGTGTTGAATATATTGGAATTAAATTTATGAGCTTGTTATACATCCAATAAAGCAAAATACAGATGCAATGTAGGATATATTGGACTGACTAGGCTATTCTGATCGCACCCTTCTACTCATGTGTTTACCTAGCTTCACTGGAAGTAGGAATCCCATCATGAAATTTACAGTTATTAATTTTATGCAGCACAGCATGTCCCTATATCTTAGCTTTGGGATGTGGTAGGGCAAAAATTACCACACCACTGTTTTCGTCAGGACCTCTCTGACACACGGTGTGGGTTTGAAGAAGAGCTGAGGAGGTCACATATTTCACCCAAAAAAACACTAAGAGGTACCCCTTTGTGTTTTTTTAGACTAAATTTTTGACCATGTCAGATTTCTTCCAAACTCACGATGTTGATTAGGCAGGTCCTGACTTACACAAAGGTGTGATTATTTTCAGCCTATCTCGTCCCAAAGCTGAGATATGAGGACAAACTTAACTGGGATTTTCTCTTAATAGGTTTATTGGTGTTGAATATATTGGAATTAAATTTATGAGCTTTTTATACGTCCAATAAAGCAAAATACAGATGCAATGTAGGATATATTGGACTGACTAGGCTTTTCTGATCGCACCCTTCTACTCATGTGTTTACCTAGCTTCACAGGAAGTAGGAATCCCATCATGAAATTTACAGTTATACATTTTATGCAGCACAACATGTCCCTATATCTTAGCTTTGGGATGTGGTAGGGCAACAATTACCACACCATTGCCTTCGTCAGGACCTCTCTGACACACGGTGTGGGTTTGAAGAAGATCTGAAGAGGTCACATATTTCACCCAATAAAACACTAAGGGGTACCCCTTTGTGTTTTTTTAGACTAAATTTTTGACCATCTCAGATTTCTTCCAAACTCACGATGTTGATTAGGCAGGTCCTGACTTACACAAAGGTGTGATTATTTTCAGCCTATCTCATCCCAAAGCTGAGATATGAGGACAAACTTAACTGGGATTTTCTCTCAATAGGTTTATTGGTGTTGAATATATTGGAATTAAATTTATGAGCTTGTTATACGTCCAATAAAGCAAAATACAGATGCAATGTAGGATATATTGGACTAACTAGGCTTTTCTGATCGCACCCTTCTACTCATGTGTTTACCTAGCTTCACTGGAAGTAGGAATCCCATCATGAAATTTACAGTTATACATTTTATGCAGCACAGCATGTCCCTATATCTTAGCTTTGGGATGTGGTAGGACAAAAATTACCACACCACTGTCTTCGTCAGGACCTCTCTGACACACGGTGTGGGTTTGAAGAAGAGCTGAGGAGGTCACATATTTCACCCAAAAAAACACTAAGAGGTACCCCTTTGTGTTTTTTTAGACTAAATTTTTGACCATCTCAGATTTCTTCCAAACTCACGATGTTGATTAGGCAGGTCCTGACTTACACAAAGGTGTGATTATTTTCAGCCTATCTCGTCCCAAAGCTGAGATATGAGGACAAACTTAACTGGGATTTTCTCTTAATAGGTTTATTGGTGTTGAATATATTGGAATTAAATTTATGAGCTTTTTATACGTCCAATAAAGCAAAATACAGATGCAATGTAGGATATATTGGACTGACTAGGCTTTTCTGATCGCACCCTTCTACTCATGTGTTTACCTAGCTTCACTGGAAGTAGGATTCCCATCATGAAATTTACAGTTATTAATTTTATGCAGCACAGCATGTCCCTATATCTTAGCTTTGGGATGTGGTAGGGCAACAATTACCACACCACTGTCTTCGTCAGGACCTCTCTGACACACGGTGTGGGTTTGAAGAAGATCTGAAGAGGTCACATATTTCACCCAAGAAACACTAAGGGGTACCCCTTTGTGTTTTTTCAGACTAAATTTTTGACCGTCTCAGATTTCTTCCAAACTCACGATGTTGATTAGGCAGGTCCTGACTTACACAAAGGTGTGATTATTTCCAGCCTATCTCATCCCAAAGCTGAGATATGAGGTCTAACGTAAGTGGGATTTTCTCTCAATAGGTTTATTTGTGTTGAATATATTGGAATTAAATTTATGAGCTTGTTATACATCCAATAAAGAAAAATACAGATGCAATGTAGGATATATTGGACTGACTAGGCTTTTCTGATCGCACCCTTCTTCTCATGTGTTTACCTAGCTTCACTGTAAGTAGGAATCCCATCATGAAATTTACAGTTATTAATTTTATGCAGCACAGCATGTCCCTACATCTTAGCTTTGGGATGTGGTAGGGCAAAAATTACCACACCACTGTTTTCGTCAGGACCTCTCTGACACACGGTGTGGGTTTGAAGAAGAGCTGAGGAGGTCACATATTTCACCCAAAAAAACACTAAGAGGTACCCCTTTGTGTTTTTTTAGACTAAATTTTTGACCGTCTCAGATTTCTTCCAAACTCACGATGTTGATTAGGCAGGTCCTGACTTACACAAAGGTGTGATTATTTTCAGCCTAACTCATCCCAAAGCTGAGATATGAGGACAAACTTAACTGGGATTTTCTCTCAATAGGTTTATTGGTGTTGAATATATTGGAATTAAATTTATGAGCTTGTTATACATCCAATAAAGCAAAATACAGATGCAATGTAGGATATATTGGACTGACTAGGCTATTCTGATCGCACCCTTCTACTCATGTGTTTACCTAGCTTCACTGGAAGTAGGAATCCCATCATGAAATTTACAGTTATACATTTTATGCAGCACAGCATGTCCCTATATCTTAGCTTTGGGATGTGGTAGGACAAAAATTACCACACCACTGTCTTCGTCAGGACCTCTCTGACACACGGTGTGGGTTTGAAGAAGAGCTGAGGAGGTCACATATTTCACCCAAAAAAACACTAAGAGGTACCCCTTTGTGTTTTTTTAGACTAAATTTTTGACCATCTCAGATTTCTTCCAAACTCACGATGTTGATTAGGCAGGTCCTGACTTACACAAAGGTGTGATTATTTTCAGCCTATCTCGTCCCAAAGCTGAGATATGAGGACAAACTTAACTGGGACTTTCTCTTAATAGGTTTATTGGTGTTGAATATATTGGAATTAAATTTATGAGCTTGTTATACGTCCAATAAAGCAAAATACAGATGCAATGTAGGATATATTGGACTGACTAGGCTTTTCTGATCGCACCCTTCTACTCATGTGTTTACCTAGCTTCACTGGAAGTAGGATTCCCATCATGAAATTTACAGTTATTAATTTTATGCAGCACAGCATGTCCCTATATCTTAGCTTTGGGATGTGGTAGGGCAACAATTACCACACCACTGTCTTCGTCAGGACCTCTCTGACACACGGTGTGGGTTTGAAGAAGATCTGAAGAGGTCACATATTTCACCCAAGAAACACTAAGGGGTACCCCTTTGTGTTTTTTCAGACTAAATTTTTGACCGTCTCAGATTTCTTCCAAACTCACGATGTTGATTAGGCAGGTCCTGACTTACACAAAGGTGTGATTATTTCCAGCCTATCTCATCCCAAAGCTGAGATATGAGGTCTAACGTAAGTGGGATTTTCTCTCAATAGGTTTATTTGTGTTGAATATATTGGAATTAAATTTATGAGCTTGTTATACATCCAATAAAGAAAAATACAGATGCAATGTAGGATATATTGGACTGACTAGGCTTTTCTGATCGCACCCTTCTTCTCATGTGTTTACCTAGCTTCACTGTAAGTAGGAATCCCATCATGAAATTTACAGTTATTAATTTTATGCAGCACAGCATGTCCCTATATCTTAGCTTTGGGATGTGGTAGGGCAACAATTACCACACCACTGTTTTCGTCAGGACCTCTCTGACACACGGTGTGGGTTTGAAGAAGAGCTGAGGAGGTCACATATTTCACCCAAAAAAACACTAAGAGGTACCCCTTTGTGTTTTTTTAGACTAAATTTTTGACCGTCTCAGATTTCTTCCAAACTCACGATGTTGATTAGGCAGGTCCTGACTTACACAAAGGTGTGATTATTTTCAGCCTAACTCATCCCAAAGCTGAGATATGAGGACAAACTTAACTGGGATTTTCTCTCAATAGGTTTATTGGTGTTGAATATATTGGAATTAAATTTATGAGCTTGTTATACATCCAATAAAGCAAAATACAGATGCAATGTAGGATATATTGGACTGACTAGGCTATTCTGATCGCACCCTTCTACTCATGTGTTTACCTAGCTTCACTGGAAGTAGGAATCCCATCATGAAATTTACAGTTATTAATTTTATGCAGCACAGCATGTCCCTATATCTTAGCTTTGGGATGTGGTAGGGCAAAAATTACCACACCACTGTTTTCGTCAGGACCTCTCTGACACACGGTGTGGGTTTGAAGAAGAGCTGAGGAGGTCACATATTTCACCCAAAAAAACACTAAGAGGTACCCCTTTGTGTTTTTTTAGACTAAATTTTTGACCATCTCAGATTTCTTCCAAACTCACGATGTTGATTAGGCAGGTCCTGACTTACACAAAGGTGTGATTATTTTCAGCCTATCTCGTCCCAAAGCTGAGATATGAGGACAAACTTAACTGGGATTTTCTCTTAATAGGTTTATTGGTGTTGAATATATTGGAATTAAATTTATGAGCTTTTTATACGTCCAATAAAGCAAAATACAGATGCAATGTAGGATATATTGGACTGACTAGGCTTTTCTGATCGCACCCTTCTACTCATGTGTTTACCTAGCTTCACTGGAAGTAGGATTCCCATCATGAAATTTACAGTTATTAATTTTATGCAGCACAGCATGTCCCTATATCTTAGCTTTGGGATGTGGTAGGGCAACAATTACCACACCACTGTCTTCGTCAGGACCTCTCTGACACACGGTGTGGGTTTGAAGAAGATCTGAAGAGGTCACATATTTCACCCAAGAAACACTAAGGGGTACCCCTGTGTGTTTTTTTAGACTAAATTTTTGACCATCTCAGATTTCTTCCAAACTCACGATGTTGATTAGGCAGGTCCTGACTTACACAAAGGTGTGATTATTTTTAGCCTATCTCATCCTAAAGCTGAGATATGAGGACTAACTTAACTGGGATTTTCTCTCAATAGGTTTATTGGTGTTGAATATATTGGAATTAAATTTATGAGCTTGTTATACGTCCAATAAAGCAAAATACAGATGCAATGTAGGATATATTGGACTGACTAGGCTTTTCTGATCGCACCCTTCTACTCATGTGTTTACCTAGCTTCACAGGAAGTAGGAATCCCATCATGAAATTTACAGTTATACATTTTATGCAGCACAACATGTCCCTATATCTTAGCTTTGGGATGTGGTAGGGCAACAATTACCACACCATTGCCTTCGTCAGGACCTCTCTGACACACGGTGTGGGTTTGAAGAAGATCTGAAGAGGTCACATATTTCACCCAATAAAACACTAAGGGGTACCCCTTTGTGTTTTTTTAGACTAAATTTTTGACCATCTCAGATTTCTTCCAAACTCACGATGTTGATTAGGCAGGTCCTGACTTACACAAAGGTGTGATTATTTTCAGCCTATCTCATCCCAAAGCTGAGATATGAGGACAAACTTAACTGGGATTTTCTCTCAATAGGTTTATTGGTGTTGAATATATTGGAATTAAATTTATGAGCTTGTTATACGTCCAATAAAGCAAAATACAGATGCAATGTAGGATATATTGGACTGACTAGGCTATTCTGATCGCACCCTTCTACTCATGTGTTTACCTAGCTTCACTGGAAGTAGGAATCCCATCATGAAATTTACAGTTATTAATTTTATGCAGCACAGCATGTCCCTATATCTTAGCTTTGGGATGTGGTAGGGCAAAAATTACCACACCACTGTTTTCGTCAGGACCTCTCTGACACACGGTGTGGGTTTGAAGAAGAGCTGAGGAGGTCACATATTTCACCCAAAAAAACACTAAGAGGTACCCCTTTGTGTTTTTTTAGACTAAATTTTTGACCATCTCAGATTTCTTCCAAACTCACGATGTTGATTAGGCAGGTCCTGACTTACACAAAGGTGTGATTATTTTCAGCCTATCTCGTCCCAAAGCTGAGATATGAGGACAAACTTAACTGGGATTTTCTCTTAATAGGTTTATTGGTGTTGAATATATTGGAATTAAATTTATGAGCTTTTTATACATCCAATAAAGCAAAATACAGATGCAATGTAGGATATATTGGACTGACTAGGCTTTTCTGATCGCACCCTTCTACTCATGTGTTTACCTAGCTTCACTGGAAGTAGGATTCCCATCATGAAATTTACAGTTATTAATTTTATGCAGCACAGCATGTCCCTATATCTTAGCTTTGGGATGTGGTAGGGCAACAATTACCACACCACTGTCTTCGTCAGGACCTCTCTGACACACGGTGTGGGTTTGAAGAAGATCTGAAGAGGTCACATATTTCACCCAAGAAACACTAAGGGGTACCCCTGTGTGTTTTTTTAGACTAAATTTTTGACCATCTCAGATTTCTTCCAAACTCACGATGTTGATTAGGCAGGTCCTGACTTACACAAAGGTGTGATTATTTTTAGCCTATCTCATCCTAAAGCTGAGATATGAGGACTAACTTAACTGGGATTTTCTCTCAATAGGTTTATTGGTGTTGAATATATTGGAATTAAATTTATGAGCTTGTTATACGTCCAATAAAGCAAAATACAGATGCAATGTAGGATATATTGGACTGACTAGGCTTTTCTGATCGCACCCTTCTACTCATGTGTTTACCTAGCTTCACAGGAAGTAGGAATCCCATCATGAAATTTACAGTTATACATTTTATGCAGCACAACATGTCCCTATATCTTAGCTTTGGGATGTGGTAGGGCAACAATTACCACACCATTGCCTTCGTCAGGACCTCTCTGACACACGGTGTGGGTTTGAAGAAGATCTGAAGAGGTCACATATTTCACCCAATAAAACACTAAGGGGTACCCCTTTGTGTTTTTTTAGACTAAATTTTTGACCATCTCAGATTTCTTCCAAACTCACGATGTTGATTAGGCAGGTCCTGACTTACACAAAGGTGTGATTATTTTCAGCCTATCTCATCCCAAAGCTGAGATATGAGGACAAACTTAACTGGGATTTTCTCTCAATAGGTTTATTGGTGTTGAATATATTGGAATTAAATTTATGAGCTTGTTATACGTCCAATAAAGCAAAATACAGATGCAATGTAGGATATATTGGACTAACTAGGCTTTTCTGATCGCACCCTTCTACTCATGTGTTTACCTAGCTTCACTGGAAGTAGGAATCCCATCATGAAATTTACAGTTATACATTTTATGCAGCACAGCATGTCCCTATATCTTAGCTTTGGGATGTGGTAGGACAAAAATTACCACACCACTGTCTTCGTCAGGACCTCTCTGACACACGGTGTGGGTTTGAAGAAGAGCTGAGGAGGTCACATATTTCACCCAAAAAAACACTAAGAGGTACCCCTTTGTGTTTTTTTAGACTAAATTTTTGACCATCTCAGATTTCTTCCAAACTCACGATGTTGATTAGGCAGGTCCTGACTTACACAAAGGTGTGATTATTTTCAGCCTATCTCGTCCCAAAGCTGAGATATGAGGACAAACTTAACTGGGATTTTCTCTTAATAGGTTTATTGGTGTTGAATATATTGGAATTAAATTTATGAGCTTTTTATACGTCCAATAAAGCAAAATACAGATGCAATGTAGGATATATTGGACTGACTAGGCTTTTCTGATCGCACCCTTCTACTCATGTGTTTACCTAGCTTCACTGGAAGTAGGACTCCCATCATGAAATTTACAGTTATTAATTTTATGCAGCACAGCATGTCCCTATATCTTAGCTTTGGGATGTGGTAGGGCAACAATTACCACACCACTGTCTTCGTCAGGACCTCTCTGACACACGGTGTGGGTTTGAAGAAGATCTGAAGAGGTCACATATTTCACCAAAAAAAAACACTAAGGGGTACCCCTTTGTGTTTTTTTAGACTAAATTTTTGACCATCTCAGATTTCTTCCAAACTCACGATGTTGATTAGGCAGGTCCTGACTTACACAAAGGTGTGATTATTTCCAGCCTATCTCATCCCAAAGCTGAGATATGAGGTCTAACGTAAGTGGGATTTTCTCTCAATAGGTTTATTTGTGTTGAATATATTGGAATTAAATTTATGAGCTTATTATACATCCAGTAAAGAAAAATACAGATGCAATGTAGGATATATTGGACTGACTAGGCTTTTCTGATCGCACCCTTCTACTCATGTGTTTACCTAGCTTCACTGGAAGTAGGAATCCCATCATGAAATTTACAGTTATTAATTTTATGCAGCACAGCATGTCCCTATATCTTAGCTTTGGGATGTGGTAGGACAAAAATTACCACACCACTGTCTTCGTCAGGACCTCTCTGACACACGGTGTGGGTTTGAAGAAGATCTGAGGAGGTCACATATTTCACCCAAAAAAACACTAAGGGGTACCCCTTTGTGTTTTTTTAGACTAAATTTTTGACCATCTCAGATTTCTTCCAAACTCACGATGTTGATTAGGCAGGTCCTGACTTACACAAAGGTGTGATTATTTTCAGCCTATCTCATCCCAAAGCTGAGATATGAGGACTAACTTAACTGGGATTTTCTCTCAATAGGTTTATTGGTGTTGAATATATTGGAATTAAATTTATGAGCTTGTTATACGTCCAATAAAGCAAAATACAGATGCAATGTAGGATATATTGGACTGACTAGGCTTTTCTGATCGCACCCTTCTACTCATGTGTTTACCTAGCTTCACTGGAAGTAGGATTCCCATCATGAAATTTACAGTTATTAATTTTATGCAGCACAACATGTCCCTATATCTTAGCTTTGGGATGTGGTAGGGCAACAATTACCACACCACTGTCTTCGTCAGGACCTCTCTGACACACGGTGTGGGTTTGAAGAAGATCTGAAGAGGTCACATATTTCACCCAAAAAAACACTAAGGGGTACCCCTTTGTGTTTTTTTAGACTAAATTTTTGACCATCTCAGATTTCTTCCACACTCACGATGTTGATTAGGCAGGTCCTGACTTACACAAAGGTGTGATTATTTTCAGTCTATCTCATCCCAAAGCTGAGATATGAGGACAAACTTAACTGGGATTTTCTCTCAATAGGTTTATTGGTGTTGAATATATTGGAATTAAATTTATGAGCTTTTTATACGTCCAATAAAGCAAAATACAGATGCAATGTAGGATATATTGGACTGACTAGGCTTTTCTGATCGCACCCTTCTACTCATGTGTTTACCTAGCTTCACTGGAAGTAGGAATCCCATCATGAAATTTACAGTTATACATTTTATGCAGCACAACATGTCCCTATATCTTAGCTTTGGGATGTGGTAGGGCAACAATTACCACACCACTGTCTTCGTCAGGACCTCTCTGACACACGGTGTGGGATTGAAGAAGATCTGAGGAGGTCACATATTTCACCCAAAAAAACACTAAGGGGTACCCCTTTGTGTTTTTTTAGACTAAATTTTTGACCATCTCAGATTTCTTCCAAACTCACGATGTTGATTAGGCAGGTCCTGACTTACACAAAGGTGTGATTATTTTCAGCCTATCTCATCCCAAAGCTGAGATATGAGGACAAACTTAACTGGGATTTTCTCTCAATAGGTTTATTGGTGTTGAATATATTGGAATTAAATTTATGAGCTTGTTATACGTCCAATAAAGCAAAATACAGATGTAATGTAGGATATATTGGACTGACTAGGCTTTTCTGATCGCACCCTTCTACTCATGTGTTTACCTAGCTTCACTGGAAGTAGGAATCCCATCATGAAATTTACAGTTATACATTTTATGCAGCACAACATGTCCCTATATCTCAGCTCTGGGATGTGGTAGGGCAACAATTACCACACCACTGTCTTCGTCAGGACCTCCCTGACACACGGTGTGGGTTTGAAGAAGATCTGAAGAGGTCACATATTTCACCCAAAAAAACACTAAGGGGTACCCCTTTGTGTTTTTTCAGACTAAATTATTGACCGTCTCAGATTTCTTCCAAACTCACGATGTTGATTAGGCAGGTCCTGACTTACACAATGGTGTGATTATTTTCAGCCTATCTCATCCCAAAGCTGAGATATGAGGACAAACTTAACTGGGATTTTCTCTCAATAGGTTTATTGGTGTTGAATATATTGGAATTAAATTTATGAGCTTTTTATACATCCAATAAAGCAAAATACAGATGCAATGTAGGATATATTAGACTGACTAGGCTTTTCTGATCGCACCCTTCTACTCATGTGTTTACCTAGCTTCACTGGAATGAGGAATCCCATCATGAAATTTACAGTTATACATTTTATGCAGCACAACATGTCCCTATATCTTAGCTTTGGGATGTGGTAGGGCAACAATTACCACACCACTGTCTTCGTCAGGACCTCTCTGACACACGGTGTGGGTTTGAAGAAGATCTGAAGAGGTCACATATTTCACCAAAAAAAAACACTAAGGGGTACCCCTTTGTGTTTTTTTAGACTAAATTTTTGACCATCTCAGATTTCTTCCAAACTCACGATGTTGATTAGGCAGGTCCTGACTTACACAAAGGTGTGATTATTTTTAGCCTATCTCATCCTAAAGCTGAGATATGAGGACTAACTTAACTGGGATTTTCTCTCAATAGGTTTATTGGTGTTGAATATATTGGAATTAAATTTATGAGCTTGTTATACGTCCAATAAAGCAAAATACAGATGCAATGTAGGATATATTGGACTGACTAGGCTTTTCTGATCGCACCCTTCTACTCATGTGTTTACCTAGCTTCACAGGAAGTAGGAATCCCATCATGAAATTTACAGTTATACATTTTATGCAGCACAACATGTCCCTATATCTTAGCTTTGGGATGTGGTAGGGCAACAATTACCACACCATTGCCTTCGTCAGGACCTCTCTGACACACGGTGTGGGTTTGAAGAAGATCTGAAGAGGTCACATATTTCACCCAATAAAACACTAAGGGGTACCCCTTTGTGTTTTTTTAGATTAAATTTTTGACCATCTCAGATTTCTTCCAAACTCACGATGTTGATTAGGCAGGTCCTGACTTACACAAAGGTGTGATTATTTTCAGCCTATCTCATCCCAAAGCTGAGATATGAGGACAAACTTAACTGGGATTTTCTCTCAATAGGTTTATTGGTGTTGAATATATTGGAATTAAATTTATGAGCTTGTTATACGTCCAATAAAGCAAAATACAGATGCAATGTAGGATATATTGGACTAACTAGGCTTTTCTGATCGCACCCTTCTACTCATGTGTTTACCTAGCTTCACTGGAAGTAGGAATCCCATCATGAAATTTACAGTTATACATTTTATGCAGCACAGCATGTCCCTATATCTTAGCTTTGGGATGTGGTAGGACAAAAATTACCACACCACTGTCTTCGTCAGGACCTCCCTGACACACGGTGTGGGTTTGAACAAGATCTGAAGAGGTCACATATTTCACCCAAAAAACACTAAGGGGTACCCCTTTGTGTTTTTTCAGACTAAATTTTTGACCGTCTCAGATTTCTTCCAAACTCACAATGTTCATTAGGCAGGTCCTGACTTACACAAAGGTGTGATTATTTTCAGCCTATCTCATCCCAAAGCTGAGATATGAGGACACACTGAACTGGGATTTTCTCTCAATAGGTTTATTGGTGTTGAATATATTGGAATTAAATTCATGAGCTTTTTATACGTCCAATAAAGCAAAATACAGATGCAATGTAGGATATATTGGACTGACTAGGCTTTTCTGATCGCACCCTTCTACTCATGTGTTTACCTAGCTTCACTGGAAGTAGGAATCCCATCATGAAATTTACAGTTATACATTTTATGCAGCACAACATGTCCCTATATCTCAGCTCTGGGATGTGGTAGGGCAACAATTACCACACCACTGTCTTCGTCAGGACCTCTCTGACACACGGTGTGGGTTTGAAGAAGATCTGAAGAGGTCACATATTTCACCAAAAAAAACACTAAGGGGTACCCCTTTGTGTTTTTTCAGTCTAAATTTTTGACCATCTCAGATTTCTTCCAAACTCACGATGTTGATTAGGCAGGTCCTGACTTACACAAAGGTGTGATTATTTCCAGCCTATCTCATCCCAAAGCTGAGATATGAGGTCTAACGTAAGTGGGATTTTCTCTCAATAGGTTTATTTGTGTTGAATATATTGGAATTAAATTTATGAGCTTATTATACATCCAGTAAAGAAAAATACAGATGCAATGTAGGATATATTGGACTGACTAGGCTTTTCTGATCGCACCCTTCTACTCATGTGTTTACCTAGCTTCACTGGAAGTAGGAATCCCATCATGAAATTTACAGTTATACATTTTATGCAGCACAACATGTCCCTATATCTCAGCTCTGGGATGTGGTAGGGCAACAATTACCACACCACTGTCTTCGTCAGGACCTCTCTGACACACGGTGTGGGTTTGAAGAAGATCTGAAGAGGTCACATATTTCACCAAAAAAAACACTAAGGGGTACCCCTTTGTTTTTTTTTCAGTCTAAATTTTTGACCATCTCAGATTTCTTCCAAACTCACGATGTTGATTAGGCAGGTCCTGACTTACACAAAGGTGTGATTATTTCCAGCCTATCTCATCCCAAAGCTGAGATATGAGGTCTAACGTAAGTGGGATTTTCTCTCAATAGGTTTATTTGTGTTGAATATATTGGAATTAAATTTATGAGCTTGTTATACATCCAGTAAAGAAAAATACAGATGCAATGTAGGATATATTGGACTGACTAGGCTTTTCTGATCGCACCCTTCTTCTCATGTGTTTACCTAGCTTCACTGTAAGTAGGAATCCCATCATGAAATTTACAGTTATTAATTTTATGCAGCACAGCATGTCCCTATATCTTAGCTTTGGGATGTGGTAGGGCAAAAATTACCACACCACTGTTTTCGTCAGGACCTCTCTGACACACGGTGTGGGTTTGAAGAAGAGCTGAGGAGGTCACATATTTCACCCAAAAAAACACTAAGAGGTACCCCTTTGTGTTTTTTTAGACTAAATTTTTGACCATCTCAGATTTCTTCCAAACTCACGATGTTGATTAGGCAGGTCCTGACTTACACAAAGGTGTGATTATTTTCAGCCTATCTCGTCCCAAAGCTGAGATATGAGGACAAACTTAACTGGGATTTTCTCTTAATAGGTATATTGGTGTTGAATATATTGGAATTAAATTTATGAGCTTTTTATACGTCCAATAAAGCAAAATACAGATGCAATGTAGGATGTATTGGACTGACTAGGCTTTTCTGATCGCACCCTTCTACTCATGTGTTTACCTAGCTTCACTGGAAGTAGGAATCCCATCATGAAATTTACAGTTATACATTTTATGCAGCACAGCATGTCCCTATAATTTAGCTTTGGGTTGTGGTAGGGCAACAATTACCACACCACTGTCTTCGTCAGGACCTCCCTGACACACGGTGTGGGATTGAACAAGATCTGAAGAGGTCACATATTTCACCCAAAAAAACACTAAGGGGTACCCCTTTGTGTTTTTTTAGACTAAATTTTTGACCATCTCAGATTTCTTCCACACTCACGATGTTGATTAGGCAGGTCCTGACTTACACAAAGGTGTGATTATTTTCAGCCTATCTCATCCCAAAGCTGAGATATGAGGACAAACTTAACTGGGATTTTCTCTCAATAGGTTTATTGGTGTTGAATATATTGGATTTAAATTTATAAGCTTGTTATACGTCCAATAAAGCAAAATACAGATGCAATGTAGGATATATTGGACTGACTAGGCTTTTCTGATCGCACCCTTCTACTCATGTGTTTACCTAGCTTGACTGGAAGTAGGAATCCCATCATGAAATTTACAGTTATTAATTTTATGCAGCACAGCATGTCCCTATATCTTAGCTTTGGGATGTGGTAGGACAAAAATTACCACACCACTCTCTTCGTCAGGACCTCTCTGACACACGGTGTGGGTTTGAAGAAGATCTGAGGAGGTCACATATTTCACCCAAAAAAACACTAAGGGGTACCCCTTTGTGTTTTTTTAGACTAAATTTTTGACCGTCTCAGATTTCTTCCAAACTCACGATGTTGATTAGGCAGGTCCTGACTTACACAAAGGTGTGATTATTTTCAGCCTATCTCATCCCAAAGCTGAGATATGAGGTCTAATGTAAGTGGGATTTTCTCTCAATAGGTTTATTGGTGTTGAATATATTGGAATTAAATTTATGAGCTTGTTATACGTCCAATAAAGCAAAATACAGATGCAATGTAGGATATATTGGACTGACTAGGCTTTTCTGATCGCACCCTTCTACTCATGTGTTTACCTAGCTTCACTGGAAGTAGGAATCCCATCATGAAATTTACAGTTATTAATTTTATGCAGCACAGCATGTCCCTATATCTTAGCTTTGGGATGTGGTAGGACAAAAATTACCACACCACTGTCTTCGTCAGGACCTCTCTGACACACGGTGTGGGTTTGAAGAAGATCTGAGGAGGTCACATATTTCACCCAAAAAAACACTAAGGGGTACCCCTTTGTGTTTTTTTAGACTAAATTTTTGACCATCTCAGATTTCTTCCAAACTCACGATGTTGATTAGGCAGGTCCTGACTTACACAAAGGTGTGATTATTTTCAGCCTATCTCATCCCAAAGCTGAGATATGAGGACAAACTTAACTGGGATTTTCTCTCAATAGGTTTATTGGTGTTGAATATATTGGAATTAAATTTATGAGCTTTTTATACGTCCAATAAAGCAACATACAGATGCAATGTAGGATATATTGGACTGACTAGGCTTTTCTGATCGCACCCTTCTACTCATGTGTTTACGTCGCTTCACTGGAATGAGGAATCCCATCATGAAATTTACAGTTATACATTTTATGCAGCACAACATGTCCCTATATCTTAGCTTTGGGATGTGGTAGGGCAACAATTACCACACCACTGTCTTCGTCAGGACCTCTCTGACACACGGTGTGGGTTTGAAGAAGATCTGAAGAGGTCACATATTTCACCCAAAAAAACACTAAGGGGTACCCCTTTGTGTTTTTTTAGACTAAATTTTTGACCATCTCAGATTTCTTCCACACTCACGATGTTGATTAGGCAGGTCCTGACTTACACAAAGGTGTGATTATTTTCAGCCTATCTCATCCCAAAGCTGAGATATGAGGACAAACTTAACTGGGATTTTCTCTCAATAGGTTTATTGGTGTTGAATATATTGGAATTAAATTTATGAGCTTTTTATACGTCCAATAAAGCAAAATACAGATGCAATGTAGGATATATTGGACTGACTAGGCTTTTCTGATCGCACCCTTCTACTCATGTGTTTACCTAGCTTCACTGGAATTAGGAATACCATCATGAAATTTACAGTTATACATTTTATGCAGCACAACATGTCCCTATATCTTAGCTTTGGGATGTGGTAGGGCAACAATTACCACACCACTGTCTTCGTCAGGACCTCTCTGACACACGGTGTGGGATTGAAGAAGATCTGACGAGGTCACATATTTCACCCAAAAAAACACTAAGGGGTACCCCTTTGTGTTTTTTTAGACTAAATTTTTGACCATCTCAGATTTCTTCCAAACTCACGATGTTGATTAGGCAGGTCCTGACTTACACAAAGGTGTGATTATTTTCAGCCTATCTCATCCCAAAGCTGAGATATGAGGACAAACTTAACTGGGATTTTCTCTCAATAGGTTTATTGGTGTTGAATATATTGGAATTAAATTTATGAGCTTGTTATACGTCCAATAAAGCAAAATACAGATGTAATGTAGGATATATTGGACTGACTAGGCTTTTCTGATCGCACCCTTCTACTCATGTGTTTACCTAGCTTCACTGGAAGTAGGAATCCCATCATGAAATTTACAGTTATACATTTTATGCAGCACAACATGTCCCTATATCTCAGCTCTGGGATGTGGTAGGGCAACAATTACCACACCACTGTCTTCGTCAGGACCTCCCTGACACACGGTGTGGGTTTGAAGAAGATCTGAAGAGGTCACATATTTCACCCAAAAAAACACTAAGGGGTACCCCTTTGTGTTTTTTCAGACTAAATTATTGACCGTCTCAGATTTCTTCCAAACTCACGATGTTGATTAGGCAGGTCCTGACTTACACAATGGTGTGATTATTTTCAGCCTATCTCATCCCAAAGCTGAGATATGAGGACAAACTTAACTGGGATTTTCTCTCAATAGGTTTATTGGTGTTGAATATATTGGAATTAAATTTATGAGCTTTTTATACATCCAATAAAGCAAAATACAGATGCAATGTAGGATATATTAGACTGACTAGGCTTTTCTGATCGCACCCTTCTACTCATGTGTTTACCTAGCTTCACTGGAATGAGGAATCCCATCATGAAATTTACAGTTATACATTTTATGCAGCACAACATGTCCCTATATCTTAGCTTTGGGATGTGGTAGGGCAACAATTACCACACCACTGTCTTCGTCAGGACCTCTCTGACACACGGTGTGGGTTTGAAGAAGATCTGAAGAGGTCACATATTTCACCCAAAAAAACACTAAGGGTTACCCCTTTGTGTTTTTTTAGACTAAATTTTTGACCATCTCAGATTTCTTCCACACTCACGATGTTGATTAGGCAGGTCCTGACTTACACAAAGGTGTGATTATTTTCAGCCTATCTCATCCCAAAGCTGAGATATGAGGACAAACTTAACTGGGATTTTCTCTCAATAGGTTTATTGGTGTTGAATATATTGGAATTAAATTTATGAGCTTGTTATACGTCCAATAAAGCAAAATACAGATGCAATGTAGGATATATTGGACTGACTAGGCTTTTCTGATCGCACCCTTCTACTCATGTGTTTACCTAGCTTCACTGGAAGTAGGAATCCCATCATGAAATTTACAGTTATTAATTTTATGCAGCACAGCATGTCCCTATATCTTAGCTTTGGGATGTGGTAGGACAAAAATTACCACACCACTGTCTTTGTCAGGACCTCCCTGACACACGGTGTGGGTTTGAAGAAGATCTGAAGAGGTCACATATTTCACCCAAAAAAACACTAAGGGGTACCCCTTTGTGTTTTTTCAGACTAAATTTTTGACCGTCTCAGATTTCTTCCAAACTCACAATGTTGATTAGGCAGGTCCTGACTTACACAAAGGTGTGATTATTTCCAGCCTATCTCATCCCAAAGCTGAGATATGAGGTCTAACGTAAGTGGGATTTTCTCTCAATAGGTTTATTTGTGTTGAATATATTGGAATTAAATTTATGAGCTTGTTATACATCCAATAAAGAAAAATACAGATGCAATGTAGGATATATTGGACTGACTAGGCTTTTCTGATCGCACCCTTCTACTCATGTGTTTACCTAGCTTCACTGGAATGAGGAATCCCATCATGAAATTTACAGTTATACATTTTATGCAGCACAACATGTCCCTATATCTTAGCTTTGGGATGTGGTAGGGCAACAATTACCACACCACTGTCTTCGTCAGGACCTCTCTGACACACGGTGTGGGTTTGAAGAAGATCTGAAGAGGTCACATATTTCACCCAAAAAAACACTAAGGGTTACCCCTTTGTGTTTTTTTAGACTAAATTTTTGACCATCTCAGATTTCTTCCACACTCACGATGTTGATTAGGCAGGTCCTGACTTACACAAAGGTGTGATTATTTTCAGCCTATCTCATCCCAAAGCTGAGATATGAGGACAAACTTAACTGGGATTTTCTCTCAATAGGTTTATTGGTGTTGAATATATTGGAATTAAATTTATGAGCTTGTTATACGTCCAATAAAGCAAAATACAGATGCAATGTAGGATATATTGGACTGACTAGGCTTTTCTGATCGCACCCTTCTACTCATGTGTTTACCTAGCTTCACTGGAAGTAGGAATCCCATCATGAAATTTACAGTTATTAATTTTATGCAGCACAGCATGTCCCTATATCTTAGCTTTGGGATGTGGTAGGACAAAAATTACCACACCACTGTCTTTGTCAGGACCTCCCTGACACACGGTGTGGGTTTGAAGAAGATCTGAAGAGGTCACATATTTCACCCAAAAAAACACTAAGGGGTACCCCTTTATGTTTTTTCAGACTAAATTATTGACCGTCTCAGATTTCTTCCAAACTCACGATGTTGATTAGGCAGGTCCTGACTTACACAAAGGTGTGATTATTTTCAGCCTATCTCATCCCAAAGCTGAGATATGAGGACAAACTTAACTGGGATTTTCTCTCAATAGGTTTATTGGTGTTGAATATATTGGAATTAAATTTATGAGCTTTTTATACATCCAATAAAGCAAAATACAGATGCAATGTAGGATATATTGGACTGACTAGGCTTTTCTGATCGCACCCTTCTACTCATGTGTTTACCTAGCTTCACTGGAATGAGGAATCCCATCATGAAATTTACAGTTATACATTTTATGCAGCACAACATGTCCCTATATCTTAGATTTGGGATGTGGTAGGACAAAAATTACCACACCACTGTCTTCGTCAGGACCTCCCTGACACACGGTGTGGGTTTGAAGAAGATCTGAAGAGGTCACATATTTCACCCAAAAAAACACTAAGGGGTACCTCTTTGTGTTTTTTTAGACTAAATTTTTGACCATCTCAGATTTCTTCCACACTCACGATGTTGATTAGGCAGGTCCTGACTTACACAAAGGTGTGATTATTTTCAGCCTATCTCATCCCAAAGCTGAGATATGAGGACAAACTTAACTGGGATTTTCTCTCAATAGGTTTATTGGTGTTGAATATATTGGAATTAAATTTATGAGCTTGTTATACGTCCAATAAAGCAAAATACAGATGCAATGTAGGATATATTGGACTGACTAGGCTTTTCTGATCGCACCCTTCTACTCATGTGTTTACCTAGCTTCACTGGAAGTAGGAATCCCATCATGAAATTTACAGTTATTAATTTTATGCAGCACAGCATGTCCCTATATCTTAGCTTTGGGATGTGGTAGGACAAAAATTACCACACCACTGTCTTCGTCAGGACCTCCCTGACACACGGTGTGGGTTTGAAGAAGATCTGAAGAGGTCACATATTTCACCCAAAAAAACACTAAGGGGTACCCCTTTGTGTTTTTTCAGACTAAATTTTTGACCGTCTCAGATTTCTTCCAAACTCACGATGTTGATTAGGCAGGTCCTGACTTACACAAAGGTGTGATTATTTCCAGCCTATCTCATCCCAAAGCTGAGATATGAGGTCTAACGTAAGTGGGATTTTCTCTCAATAGGTTTATTTGTGTTGAATATATTGGAATTAAATTTATGAGCTTGTTATACATCCAATAAAGAAAAATACAGATGCAATGTAGGATATATTGGACTGACTAGGCTTTTCTGATCGCACCCTTCTTCTCATGTGTTTACCTAGCTTCACTGTAAGTAGGAATCCCATCATGAAATTTACAGTTATTAATTTTATGCAGCACAGCATGTCCCTATATCTTAGCTTTGGGATGTGGTAGGGCAAAAATTACCTCACCACTGTTTTCGTCAGGACCTCTCTGACACACGGTGTGGGTTTGAAGAAGAGCTGAGGAGGTCACATATTTCACCCAAAAAAACACTAAGAGGTACCCCTTTGTGTTTTTTTAGACTAAATTTTTGACCATCTCAGATTTCTTCCAAACTCACGATGTTGATTAGGCAGGTCCTGACTTACACAAAGGTGTGATTATTTTCAGCCTATCTCATCCCAAAGCTGAGATATGAGGACAAACTTAACTGGGATTTTCTCTCAATAGGTTTATTGGTGTTGAATATATTGGAATTAAATTTATGAGCTTGTTATACGTCCAATAAAGCAAAATACAGATGCAATGTAGGATATATTGGACTGACTAGGCTTTTCTGATCGCACCCTTCTACTCATGTGTTTACCTAGCTTCACTGGAAGTAGGAATCCCATCATGAAATTTACAGTTATTAATTTTATGCAGCACAGCATGTCCCTATATCTTAGCTTTGGGATGTGGTAGGACAAAAATTACCACACCACTGTCTTTGTCAGGACCTCCCTGACACACGGTGTGGGTTTGAAGAAGATCTGAAGAGGTCACATATTTCACCCAAAAAAACACTAAGGGGTACCCCTTTGTGTTTTTTCAGACTAAATTTTTGACCGTCTCAGATTTCTTCCAAACTCACGATGTTGATTAGGCAGGTCCTGACTTACACAAAGGTGTGATTATTTCCAGCCTATCTCATCCCAAAGCTGAGATATGAGGTCTAACGTAAGTGGGATTTTCTCTCAATAGGTTTATTTGTGTTGAATATATTGGAATTAAATTTATGAGCTTGTTATACATCCAATAAAGAAAAATACAGATGCAATGTAGGATATATTGGACTGACTAGGCTTTTCTGATCGCACCCTTCTTCTCATGTGTTTACCTAGCTTCACTGTAAGTAGGAATCCCATCATGAAATTTACAGTTATTAATTTTATGCAGCACAGCATGTCCCTATATCTTAGCTTTGGGATGTGGTAGGGCAAAAATTACCACACCACTGTTTTCGTCAGGACCTCTCTGACACACGGTGTGGGTTTGAAGAAGAGCTGAGGAGGTCACATATTTCACCCAAAAAAACACTAAGAGGTACCCCTTTGTGTTTTTTTAGACTAAATTTTTGACCATCTCAAATTTCTTCCAAACTCACGATGTTGATTAGGCAGGTCCTGACTTACACAAAGGTGTGATTATTTTCAGCCTATCTCATCCCAAAGCTGAGATATGAGGACAAACTTAACTGGGATTTTCTCTCAATAGGTTTATTGGTGTTGAATATATTGGAATTAAATTTATGAGCTTGTTATACGTCCAATAAAGCAAAATACAGATGCAATGTAGGATATATTGGACTGACTAGGCTTTTCTGATCGCACCCTTCTACTCATGTGTTTACCTAGCTTCACTGGAAGTAGGAATCCCATCATGAAATTTACAGTTATTAATTTTATGCAGCACAGCATGTCCCTATATCTTAGCTTTGGGATGTGGTAGGACAAAAATTACCACACCACTGTCTTTGTCAGGACCTCCCTGACACACGGTGTGGGTTTGAAGAAGATCTGAAGAGGTCACATATTTCACCCAAAAAAACACTAAGGGGTACCCCTTTGTGTTTTTTCAGACTAAATTTTTGACCGTCTCAGATTTCTTCCAAACTCACGATGTTGATTAGGCAGGTCCTGACTTACACAAAGGTGTGATTATTTCCAGCCTATCTCATCCCAAAGCTGAGATATGAGGTCTAACGTAAGTGGGATTTTCTCTCAATAGGTTTATTTGTGTTGAATATATTGGAATTAAATTTATGAGCTTGTTATACATCCAATAAAGAAAAATACAGATGCAATGTAGGATATATTGGACTGACTAGGCTTTTCTGATCGCACCCTTCTTCTCATGTGTTTACCTAGCTTCACTGTAAGTAGGAATCCCATCATGAAATTTACAGTTATTAATTTTATGCAGCACAGCATGTCCCTATATCTTAGCTTTGGGATGTGGTAGGGCAAAAATTACCTCACCACTGTTTTCGTCAGGACCTCTCTGACACACGGTGTGGGTTTGAAGAAGAGCTGAGGAGGTCACATATTTCACCCAAAAAAACACTAAGAGGTACCCCTTTGTGTTTTTTTAGACTAAATTTTTGACCATCTCAGATTTCTTCCAAACTCACGATGTTGATTAGGCAGGTCCTGACTTACACAAAGGTGTGATTATTTTCAGCCTATCTCATCCCAAAGCTGAGATATGAGGACAAACTTAACTGGGATTTTCTCTCAATAGGTTTATTGGTGTTGAATATATTGGAATTAAATTTATGAGCTTGTTATACGTCCAATAA
Organism: Hoplias malabaricus; assembly: GCF_029633855.1. Lineage (NCBI taxonomy): Eukaryota > Metazoa > Chordata > Actinopteri > Characiformes > Erythrinidae > Hoplias > Hoplias malabaricus. Next base: position 90,005,970 of record NC_089820.1, on the reverse strand, counting down.
AGCAAAATACAGATGCAATGTAGGATATATTGGACTGACTAGGCTTTTCTGATCGCACCCTTCTACTCATGTGTTTACCTAGCTTCACTGGAAGTAGGAATCCCATCATGAAATTTACAGTTATTAATTTTATGCAGCACAGCATGTCCCTATATCTTAGCTTTGGGATGTGGTAGGACAAAAATTACCACACCACTGTCTTTGTCAGGACCTCCCTGACACACGGTGTGGGTTTGAAGAAGATCTGAAGAGGTCACATATTTCACCCAAAAAAACACTAAGGGGTACCCCTTTGTGTTTTTTCAGACTAAATTTTTGACCGTCTCAGATTTCTTCCAAACTCACGATGTTGATTAGGCAGGTCCTGACTTACACAAAGGTGTGATTATTTCCAGCCTATCTCATCCCAAAGCTGAGATATGAGGTCTAACGTAAGTGGGATTTTCTCTCAATAGGTTTATTTGTGTTGAATATATTGGAATTAAATTTATGAGCTTGTTATACATCCAATAAAGAAAAATACAGATGCAATGTAGGATATATTGGACTGACTAGGCTTTTCTGATCGCACCCTTCTTCTCATGTGTTTACCTAGCTTCACTGTAAGTAGGAATCCCATCATGAAATTTACAGTTATTAATTTTATGCAGCACAGCATGTCCCTATATCTTAGCTTTGGGATGTGGTAGGGCAAAAATTACCACACCACTGTTTTCGTCAGGACCTCTCTGACACACGGTGTGGGTTTGAAGAAGAGCTGAGGAGGTCACATATTTCACCCAAAAAAACACTAAGAGGTACCCCTTTGTGTTTTTTTAGACTAAATTTTTGACCATCTCAAATTTCTTCCAAACTCACGATGTTGATTAGGCAGGTCCTGACTTACACAAAGGTGTGATTATTTTCAGCCTATCTCATCCCAAAGCTGAGATATGAGGACAAACTTAACTGGGATTTTCTCTCAATAGGTTTATTGGTGTTGAATATATTGGAATTAAATTTATGAGCTTGTTATACGTCCAATAAAGCAAAATACAGATGCAATGTAGGATATATTGGACTGACTAGGCTTTTCTGATCGCACCCTTCTACTCATGTGTTTACCTAGCTTCACTGGAAGTAGGAATCCCATCATGAAATTTACAGTTATTAATTTTATGCAGCACAGCATGTCCCTATATCTTAGCTTTGGGATGTGGTAGGACAAAAATTACCACACCACTGTCTTTGTCAGGACCTCCCTGACACACGGTGTGGGTTTGAAGAAGATCTGAAGAGGTCACATATTTCACCCAAAAAAACACTAAGGGGTACCCCTTTGTGTTTTTTCAGACTAAATTTTTGACCGTCTCAGATTTCTTCCAAACTCACGATGTTGATTAGGCAGGTCCTGACTTACACAAAGGTGTGATTATTTCCAGCCTATCTCATCCCAAAGCTGAGATATGAGGTCTAACGTAAGTGGGATTTTCTCTCAATAGGTTTATTTGTGTTGAATATATTGGAATTAAATTTATGAGCTTGTTATACATCCAATAAAGAAAAATACAGATGCAATGTAGGATATATTGGACTGACTAGGCTTTTCTGATCGCACCCTTCTTCTCATGTGTTTACCTAGCTTCACTGGAAGTAGGAATCCCATCATGAAATTTACAGTTATTAATTTTATGCAGCACAGCATGTCCCTATATCTTAGCTTTGGGATGTGGTAGGACAAAAATTACCACACCACTGTCTTCGTCAGGACCTCCTTGACACACGGTGTGGGTTTGAAGAAGATCTGAAGAGGTCACATATTTCACCCAAAAAAACACTAAGGGGTACCCCTTTGTGTTTTTTCAGACTAAATTTTTGACCGTCTCAGATTTCTTCCAAACTCACGATGTTGATTAGGCAGGTCCTGACTTACACAAAGGTGTGGTTATTTCCAGCCTATCTCATCCCAAAGCTGAGATATGAGGTCTAACGTAAGTGGGATTTTCTCTCAATAGGTTTATTTGTGTTGAATATATTGGAATTAAATTTATGAGCTTGTTATACATCCAATAAAGAAAAATACAGATGCAATGTAGGATATATTGGACTGACTAGGCTTTTCTGATCGCACCCTTCTTCTCATGTGTTTACCTAGCTTCACTGTAAGTAGGAATCCCATCATGAAATTTACAGTTATTAATTTTATGCAGCACAGCATGTCCCTATATCTTAGCTTTGGGATGTGGTAGGGCAAAAATTACCACACCACTGTTTTCGTCAGGACCTCTCTGACACACGGTGTGGGTTTGAAGAAGAGCTGAGGAGGTCACATATTTCACCCAAAAAAACACTAAGAGGTACCCCTTTGTGTTTTTTTAGACTAAATTTTTGACCATCTCAGATTTCTTCCAAACTCACGATGTTGATTAGGCAGGTCCTGACTTACACAAAGGTGTGATTATTTTCAGCCTATCTCATCCCAAAGCTGAGATATGAGGACAAACTTAACTGGGATTTTCTCTCAATAGGTTTATTGGTGTTGAATATATTGGAATTAAATTTATGAGCTTGTTATACGTCCAATAAAGCAAAATACAGATGCAATGTAGGATATATTGGACTGACTAGGCTTTTCTGATCGCACCCTTCTACTCATGTGTTTACCTAGCTTCACTGGAAGTAGGAATCCCATCATGAAATTTACAGTTATTAATTTTATGCAGCACAGCATGTCCCTATATCTTAGCTTTGGGATGTGGTAGGACAAAAATTACCACACCACTGTCTTCGTCAGGACCTCCCTGACACACGGTGTGGGTTTGAAGAAGATCTGAAGAGGTCACATATTTCACCCAAAAAAACACTAAGGGGTACCCCTTTGTGTTTTTTCAGACTAAATTTTTGACCGTCTCAGATTTCTTCCAAACTCACGATGTTGATTAGGCAGGTCCTGACTTACACAAAGGTGTGATTATTTCCAGCCTATCTCATCCCAAAGCTGAGATATGAGGTCTAACGTAAGTGGGATTTTCTCTCATTAGGTTTATTTGTGTTGAATATATTGGAATTAAATTTATGAGCTTGTTATACATCCAATAAAGAAAAATACAGATGCAATGTAGGATATATTGGACTGACTAGGCTTTTCTGATCGCACCCTTCTTCTCATGTGTTTACCTATCTTCACTGTAAGTAGGAATCCCATCATGACATTTACAGTTATTAATTTTATGCAGCACAGCATGTCCCTATATCTTAGCTTTGGGATGTGGTAGGGCAAAAATTACCACACCACTGTTTTCGTCAGGACCTCTCTGACACACCGTGTGGGTTTGAAGAAGAGCTGAGGAGGTCACATATTTCACCCAAAAAAACACTAAGAGGTACCCCTTTGTGTTTTTTTAGACTAAATTTTTGACCATCTCAGATTTCTTCCAAACTCACGATGTTGATTAGGCAGGTCCTGACTTACACAAAGGTGTGATTATTTTCAGCCTATCTCATCCCAAAGCTGAGATATGAGGACAAACTTAACTGGGATTTTCTCTCAATAGGTTTATTGGTGTTGAATATATTGGAATTAAATTTATGAGCTTGTTATACGTCCAATAAAGCAAAATACAGATGCAATGTAGGATATATTGGACTGACTAGGCTTTTCTGATCGCACCCTTCTACTCATGTGTTTACCTAGCTTCACTGGAAGTAGGAATCCCATCATGAAATTTACAGTTATTAATTTTATGCAGCACAGCATGTCCCTATATCTTAGCTTTGGGATGTGGTAGGACAAAAATTACCACACCACTGTCTTCGTCAGGACCTCCCTGACACACGGTGTGGGTTTGAAGAAGATCTGAAGAGGTCACATATTTCACCCAAAAAAACACTAAGGGGTACCCCTTTGTGTTTTTTCAGACTAAATTTTTGACCGTCTCAGATTTCTTCCAAACTCACGATGTTGATTAGGCAGGTCCTGACTTACACAAAGGTGTGGTTATTTCCAGCCTATCTCATCCCAAAGCTGAGATATGAGGTCTAATGTAAGTGGGATTTTCTCTCAATAGGTTTATTTGTGTTGAATATATTGGAATTAAATTTATGAGCTTGTTATACATCCAATAAAGAAAAATACAGATGCAATGTAGGATATATTGGACTGACTAGGCTTTTCTGATCGCACCCTTCTTCTCATGTGTTTACCTAGCTTCACTGTAAGTAGGAATCCCATCATGAAATTTACAGTTATTAATTTTATGCAGCACAGCATGTCCCTATATCTTAGCTTTGGGATGTGGTAGGGCAAAAATTACCACACCACTGTTTTCGTCAGGACCTCTCTGACACACGGTGTGGGTTTGAAGAAGAGCTGAGGAGGTCACATATTTCACCCAAAAAAACACTAAGAGGTACCCCTTTGTGTTTTTTTAGACTAAATTTTTGACCATCTCAGATTTCTTCCAAACTCACGATGTTGATTAGGCAGGTCCTGACTTACACAAAGGTGTGATTATTTTCAGCCTATCTCATCCCAAAGCTGAGATATGAGGACAAACTTAACTGGGATTTTCTCTCAATAGGTTTATTGGTGTTGAATATATTGGAATTAAATTTATGAGCTTGTTATACGTCCAATAAAGCAAAATACAGATGCAATGTAGGATATATTGGACTGACTAGGCTTTTCTGATCGCACCCTTCTACTCATGTGTTTACCTAGCTTCACTGGAAGTAGGAATCCCATCATAAAGTTTACAGTTATACATTTTATGCAGCACAACATGTCCCTATATCTCAGCTCTGGGATGTGGTAGGGCAACAATTACCACACCACTGTCTTCGTCAGGACCTCCCTGACACACGGTGTGGGTTTGAAGAAGATCTGAAGAGGTCACATATTTCACCCAAAAAAACACTAAGGGGTACCCCTTTGTGTTTTTTCAGACTAAATTAATGACCGTCTCAGATTTCTTCCAAACTCACGATGTTGATTAGGCAGGTCCTGACTTACACAAAGGTGTGATTATTTTCAGCCTATCTCATCCCAAAGCTGAGATATGAGGACAAACTTAACTGGGATTTTCTCTCAATAGGTTTATTGGTGTTGAATATATTGGAATTAAATTTATGAGCTTTTTATACATCCAATAAAGCAAAATACAGATGCAATGTAGGATATATTGGACTAACTAGGCTTTTCTGATCGCACCCTTCTACTCATGTGTTTACCTAGCTTCACTGGAATGAGGAATCCCATCATGAAATTTACAGTTATACATTTTATGCAGCACAACATGTCCCTATATCTTAGCTTTGGGATGTGGTAGGGCAACAATTACCACACCACTGTCTTCGTCAGGACCTCTCTGACACACGGTGTGGGTTTGAAGAAGATCTGAAGAGGTCACATATTTCACCCAAAAAAACACTAAGGGGTACCCCTTTGTGTTTTTTTAGACTAAATTTTTGACCATCTCAGATTTCTTCCACACTCACGATGTTGATTAGGCAGGTCCTGACTTACACAAAGGTGTGATTATTTTCAGCCTATCTCATCCCAAAGCTGAGATATGAGGACAAACTTAACTGGGATTTTCTCTCAATAGGTTTATTGGTGTTGAATATATTGGAATTAAATTTATGAGCTTGTTATACGTCCAATAAAGCAAAATACAGATGCAATGTAGGATATATTGGACTGACTAGGCTTTTCTGATCGCACCCTTCTACTCATGTGTTTACCTAGCTTCACTGGAAGTAGGAATCCCATCATGAAATTTACAGTTATTAATTTTATGCAGCACAGCATGTCCCTATATCTTAGCTTTGGGATGTGGTAGGGCAAAAATTACCACACCACTGTTTTCGTCAGGACCTCTCTGACACACGGTGTGGGTTTGTAGAAGAGCTGAGGAGGTCACATATTTCACCCAAAAAAACACTAAGAGGTACCCCTTTGTGTTTTTTTAGACTAAATTTTTGACCGTCTCAGATTTCTTCCAAACTCACAATGTTCATTAGGCAGGTCCTGACTTACACAAAGGTGTGATTATTTTCAGCCTATCTCATCCCAAAGCTGAGATATGAGGACAAACTGAACTGGGATTTTCTCTCAATAGGTTTATTGGTGTTGAATATATTGGAATTAAATTCATGAGCTTTTTATACGTCCAATAAAGCAAAATACAGATGCAATGTAGGATATATTGGACTGACTAGGCTTTTCTGATCGCACCCTTCTACTCATGTGTTTACCTAGCTTCACTGGAAGTAGGAATCCCATCATGAAATTTACAGTTATACATTTTATGCAGCACAACATGTCCCTATATCTCAGCTCTGGGATGTGGTAGGGCAACAATTACCACACCACTGTCTTCGTCAGGACCTCCCTGACACACGGTGTGGGTTTGAAGAAGATCTGAAGAGGTCACATATTTCACCCAAAAAAACACTAAGGGGTACCCCTTTGTGTTTTTTTAGACTAAATTTTTGACCATCTCAGATTTCTTCCACACTCACGATGTTGATTAGGCAGGTCCTGACTTACACAAAGGTGTGATTATTTTCAGCCTATCTCATCCCAAAGCTGAGATATGAGGACAAACTTAACTGGGATTTTCTCTCAATAGGTTTATTGGTGTTGAATATATTGGAATTAAATTTATAAGCTTGTTATACGTCCAATAAAGCAAAATACAGATGCAATGTAGGATATATTGGACTGACTAGGCTTTTCTGATCGCACCCTTCTACTCATGTGTTTACCTAGCTTCACTGGAAGTAGGAATCCCATCATGAAATTTACAGTTATTAATTTTATGCAGCACAGCATGTCCCTATATATTAGCTTTGGGATGTGGTAGGACAAAAATTACCACACCACTCTCTTCGTCAGGACCTCTCTGACACACGGTGTGGGTTTGAACAAGATCTGAAGAGGTCACATATTTCACCCAAAAAAACACTAAGGGGTACCCCTTTGTGTTTTTTCAGACTAAATTTTTGATCGTCTCAGATTTCTTCCAAACTCACGATGTTGATTAGGCAGGTCCTGACTTACACAAAGGTGTGATTATTTTCAGCCTATCTCATCCCAAAGCTGAGATATGAGGACAAACTTAACTGGGATTTTCTCTCAATAGGTTTATTGGTGTTGAATATATTGGAATTAAATTTATGAGCTTGTTATACGTCCAATAAAGCAAAATACAGATGCAATGTAGGATATATTGGACTGACTAGGCTTTTCTGATCGCACCCTTCTACTCATGTGTTTACCTAGCTTCACTGGAAGTAGGAATCCCATCATGAAATTTACAGTTATTAATTTTATGCAGCACAGCATGTCCCTATATCTTAGCTTTGGGATGTGGTAGGACGAAAAATTACCACACCACTGTCTTCGTCAGGACCTCCCTGACACACGGTGTGGGTTTGAAGAAGATCTGAAGAGGTCACATATTTCACCCAAAAAAACACTAAGGGGTACCCCTTTGTGTTTTTTCAGACTAAATTTTTGACCGTCTCAGATTTCTTCCAAACTCACGATGTTGATTAGGCAGGTCCTGACTTACACAAAGGTGTGATTATTTCCAGCCTATCTCATCCCAAAGCTGAGATATGAGGTCTAACGTAAGTGGGATTTTCTCTCAATAGGTTTATTTGTGTTGAATATATTGGAATTAAATTTATGAGCTTGTTATACATCCAATAAAGAAAAATACAGATGCAATGTAGGATATATTGGACTGACTAGGCTTTTCTGATCGCACCCTTCTTCTCATGTGTTTACCTAGCTTCACTGTAAGTAGGAATCCCATCATGAAATTTACAGTTATTAATTTTATGCAGCACAGCATGTCCCTATATCTTAGCTTTGGGATGTGGTAGGGCAAAAATTACCACACCACTGTTTTCGTCAGGACCTCTCTGACACACGGTGTGGGTTTGAAGAAGAGCTGAGGAGGTCACATATTTCACCCAAAAAAACACTAAGAGGTACCCCTTTGTGTTTTTTTAGACTAAATTTTTGACCATCTCAGATTTCTTCCACACTCACGATGTTGATTAGGCAGGTCCTGACTTACACAAAGGTGTGATTATTTCCAGCCTATCTCGTCCCAAAGCTGAGATATGAGGACAAAGTTAACTGGGATTTTCTCTTAATAGGTTTATTGGTGTTGAATATATTGGAATTAAATTTATGAGCTTTTTATACGTCCAATAAAGCAAAATACAGATGCAATGTAGGATGTATTGGACTGACTAGGCTTTTCTGATCGCACCCTTCTACTCATGTGTTTACCTAGCTTCACTCGAAGTAGGAATCCCATCATGAAATTTACAGTTATACATTTTATGCAGCACAGCATGTCCCTATAATTTAGCTTTGGGATGTGGTAGGGCAAAAATTACCACACCACTGTCTTCGTCAAGACCTCCCTGACACACGGTGTGGGTTTGAACAAGATCTGAAGAGGTCACATATTTCACCCAAAAAACACTAAGGGGTACCCCTTTGTGTTTTTTCAGACTAAATTTTTGACCGTCTCAGATTTCTTCCAAACTCACAATGTTCATTAGGCAGGTCCTGACTTACACAAAGGTGTGATTATTTTCAGCCTATCTCATCCCAAAGCTGAGATATGAGGACAAACTGAACTGGGATTTTCTCTCAAAAGGTTTATTGGTGTTGAATATATTGGAATTAAATTCATGAGCTTTTTATACGTCCAATAAAGCAAAATACAGATGCAATGTAGGATATATTGGACTGACTAGGCTTTTCTGATCGCACCCTTCTACTCATGTGTTTACCTAGCTTCACTGGAAGTAGGAATCCCATCATGAAATTTACAGTTATTAATTTTATGCAGCACAGCATGTCCCTATATATTAGCTTTGGGATGTGGTAGGACAAAAATTACCACACCACTCTCTTCGTCAGGACCTCTCTGACACACGGTGTGGGTTTGAAGAAGATCTGAGGAGGTCACATATTTCACCCAAAAAAACACTAAGGGGTACCCCTTTGTGTTTTTTTAGACTAAATTTTTGACCGTCTCAGATTTCTTCCAAACTCACGATGTTGATTAGGCAGGTCCTGACTTACACAAAGGTGTGATTATTTTCAGCCTAACTCATCCCAAAGCTGAGATATGAGGACAAACTTAACTGGGATTTTCTCTCAATAGGTTTATTGGTGTTGAATATATTGGAATTAAATTTATGAGCTTGTTATACATCCAATAAAGAAAAATACAGATGCAATGTAGGATATATTGGACTGACTAGGCTATTCTGATCGCACCCTTCTACTCATGTGTTTACCTAGCTTCACTGGAAGTAGGAATCCCATCATGAAATTTACAGTTATTAATTTTATGCAGCACAGCATGTCCCTATATCTTAGCTTTGGGATGTGGTAGGACAAAAATTACCACACCACTGTCTTCGTCAGGACCTCCCTGACACACGGTGTGGGTTTGAACAAGATCTGAAGAGGTCACATATTTCACCCAAAAAACACTAAGGGGTACCCCTTTGTGTTTTTTCAGACAAAATTTTTGACCGTCTCAGATTTCTTCCAAACTCACAATGTTCATTAGGCAGGTCCTGACTTACACAAAGGTGTGATTATTTTCAGCCTATCTCATCCCAAAGCTGAGATATGAGGACAAACTGAACTGGGATTTTCTCTCAATAGGTTTATTGGTGTTGAATATATTGGAATTAAATTCATGAGCTTTTTATACGTCCAATAAAGCAAAATACAGATGCAATGTAGGATATATTGGACTGACTAGGCTTTTCTGATCGCACCCTTCTACTCATGTGTTTACCTAGCTTCACTGGAAGTAGGAATCCCATCATGAAATTTACAGTTATACATTTTATGCAGCACAACATGTCCCTATATCTCAGCTCTGGGATGTGGTAGGGCAACAATTACCACACCACTGTCTTCGTCAGGACCTCCCTGACACACGGTGTGGGTTTGAAGAAGATCTGAAGAGGTCACATATTTCACCCAAAAAAACACTAAGGGGTACCCCTTTGTGTTTTTTTAGACTAAATTTTTGACCATCTCAGATTTCTTCCACACTCACGATGTTGATTAGGCAGGTCCTGACTTACACAAAGGTGTGATTATTTTCAGCCTATCTCATCCCAAAGCTGAGATATGAGGACAAACTTTACTGGGATTTTCTCTCAATAGGTTTATTGGTGTTGAATATATTGGAATTAAATTTATAAGCTTGTTATACGTCCAATAAAGCAAAATACAGATGCAATGTAGGATATATTGGACTGACTAGGCTTTTCTGATCGCACCCTTCTACTCATGTGTTTACCTAGCTTCACTGGAAGTAGGAATCCCATCATGAAATTTACAGTTATTAATTTTATGCAGCACAGCATGTCCCTATATATTAGCTTTGGGATGTGGTAGGACAAAAATTACCACACCACTCTCTTCGTCAGGACCTCTCTGACACACGGTGTGGGTTTGAAGAAGATCTGAGGAGGTCACATATTTCACCCAAAAAAACACTAAGGGGTACCCCTTTGTGTTTTTTTAGACTAAATTTTTGACCGTCTCAGATTTCTTCCAAACTCACGATGTTGATTAGGCAGGTCCTGACTTACACAAAGGTGTGATTATTTTCAGCCTAACTCATCCCAAAGCTGAGATATGAGGACAAACTTAACTGGGATTTTCTCTCAATAGGTTTATTTGTGTTGAATATATTGGAATTAAATTTATGAGCTTGTTATACATCCAATAAAGAAAAATACAGATGCAATGTAGGATATATTGGACTGACTAGGCTATTCTGATCGCACCCTTCTACTCATGTGTTTACCTAGCTTCACTGGAAGTAGGAATCCCATCATGAAATTTACAGTTATTAATTTTATGCAGCACAGCATGTCCCTATATCTTAGCTTTGGGATGTGGTAGGACAAAAATTACCACACCACTGTCTTCGTCAGGACCTCCCTGACACACGGTGTGGGTTTGAACAAGATCTGAAGAGGTCACATATTTCACCCAAAAAAACACTAAGGGGTAACCCTTTGTGTTTTTTCAGACTAAATTTTTGACCGTCTCAGATTTCTTCCACACTCACGATGTTGATTAGGCAGGTCCTGACTTACACAAAGGTGTGATTATTTCCAGCCTATCTCATCCCAAAGCTGAGATATGAGGTCTAACGTAAGTGGGATTTTCTCTCAATAGGTTTATTTGTGTTGAATATATTGGAATTAAATTTATGAGCTTGTTATACATCCAATAAAGAAAAATACAGATGCAATGTAGGATATATTGGACTGACTAGGCTTTTCTGATCGCACCCTTCTTCTCATGTGTTTACCTAGCTTCACTGTAAGTAGGAATCCCATCATGAAATTTACAGTTATTAATTTTATGCAGCACAGCATGTCCCTATATCTTAGCTTTGGGATGTGGTAGGGCAAAAATTACCACACCACTGTTTTCGTCAGGACCTCTCTGACACACGGTGTGGGTTTGAAGAAGAGCTGAGGAGGTCACATATTTCACCCAAAAAAACACTAAGAGGTACCCCTTTGTGTTTTTTTAGACTAAATTTTTGACCGTCTCAGATTTCTTCCAAACTCACGATGTTGATTAGGCAGGTCCTGACTTACACAAAGGTGTGATTATTTTCAGCCTAACTCATCCCAAAGCTGAGATATGAGGACAAACTTAACTGGGATTTTCTCTCAATAGGTTTATTGGTGTTGAATATATTGGAATTAAATTTATGAGCTTGTTATACATCCAATAAAGAAAAATACAGATGCAATGTAGGATATATTGGACTGACTAGGCTATTCTGATCGCACCCTTCTACTCATGTGTTTACCTAGCTTCACTGGAAGTAGGAATCCCATCATGAAATTTACAGTTATTAATTTTATGCAGCACAGCATGTCCCTATATCTTAGCTTTGGGATGTGGTAGGACAAAAATTACCACACCACTGTCTTCGTCAGGACCTCCCTGACACACGGTGTGGGTTTGAAGAAGATCTGAGGAGGTCACATATTTCACCCAAAAAAACACTAAGGGGTACCCCTTTGTGTTTTTTCAGACTAAATTTTTGACCGTCTCAGATTTCTTCCAAACTCAAGATGTTGATTAGGCAGGTCCTGACTTACACAAAGGTGTGATTATTTCCAGCCTATCTCATCCCAAAGCTGAGATATGAGGTCTAACGTAAGTGGGATTTTCTCTCAATAGGTTTATTTGTGTTGAATATATTGGAATTAAATTTATGAGCTTGTTATACATCCAATAAAGAAAAATACAGATGCAATGTAGGATATATTGGACTGACTAGGCTATTCTGATCGCACCCTTCTACTCATGTGTTTACCTAGCTTCACTGGAAGTAGGAATCCCATAATGAAATTTACAGTTATTAATTTTATGCAGCACAGCATGTCCCTATATCTTAGCTTTGGGATGTGGTAGGACAAAAATTACCACACCACTGTCTTCGTCAGGACCTCCCTGACACACGGTGTGGGTTTGAACAAGATCTGAAGAGGTCACATATTTCACCCAATAAAACACTAAGGGGTACCCCTTTGTGTTTTTTTAGACTAAATTTTTGACCATCTCAGATTTCTTCCACACTCACGATGTTGATTAGGCAGGTCCTGACTTACACAAAGGTGTGATTATTTTCAGCCTATCTCATCCCAAAGCTGAGATATGAGGACAAACTTTACTGGGATTTTCTCTCAATAGGTTTATTGGTGTTGAATATATTGGAATTAAATTTATAAGCTTGTTATACGTCCAATAAAGCAAAATACAGATGCAATGTAGGATATATTGGACTGACTAGGCTTTTCTGATCGCACCCTTCTACTCATGTGTTTACCTAGCTTCACTGTAAGTAGGAATCCCATCATGAAATTTACAGTTATTAATTTTATGCAGCACAGCATGTCCCTATATCTTAGCTTTGGGATGTGGTAGGGCAAAAATTACCACACCACTGTTTTCGTCAGGACCTCTCTGACACACGGTGTGGGTTTGAAGAAGAGCTGAGGAGGTCACATATTTCACCCAAAAAAACACTAAGAGGTACCCCTTTGTGTTTTTTTAGACTAAATTTTTGACCGTCTCAGATTTCTTCCAAACTCACGATGTTGATTAGGCAGGTCCTGACTTACACAAAGGTGTGATTATTTTCAGCCTAACTCATCCCAAAGCTGAGATATGAGGACAAACTTTACTGGGATTTTCTCTCAATAGGTTTATTGGTGTTGAATATATTGGAATTAAATTTATAAGCTTGTTATACGTCCAATAAAGCAAAATACAGATGCAATGTAGGATATATTGGACTGACTAGGCTTTTCTGATCGCACCCTTCTACTCATGTGTTTACCTAGCTTCACTGGAAGTAGGAATCCCATCATGAAATTTACAGTTATTAATTTTATGCAGCACAGCATGTCCCTATATATTAGCTTTGGGATGTGGTAGGACAAAAATTACCACACCACTCTCTTCGTCAGGACCTCTCTGACACACGGTGTGGGTTTGAAGAAGATCTGAGGAGGTCACATATTTTACCCAAAAAAACACTAAGGGGTACCCCTTTGTGTTTTTTTAGACTAAATTTTTGACCGTCTCAGATTTCTTCCAAACTCACGATGTTGATTAGGCAGGTCCTGACTTACACAAAGGTGTGATTATTTTCAGCCTAACTCATCCCAAAGCTGAGATATGAGGACAAACTTAACTGGGATTTTCTCTCAATTGGTTTATTGGTGTTGAATATATTGGAATTAAATTTATGAGCTTGTTATACATCCAATAAAGAAAAATACAGATGCAATGTAGGATATATTGGACTGACTAGGCTATTCTGATCGCACCCTTCTACTCATGTGTTTACCTAGCTTCACTGGAAGTAGGAATCCCATAATGAAATTTACAGTTATACATTTTATGCAGCACAACATGTCCCTATATATTAGCTTTGGGATGTGGTAGGGCAAAAATTACCACACCACTGTTTTCGTCAGGACCTCTCTGACACACGGTGTGGGTTTGAAGAAGAGCTGAGGAGGTCACATATTTCACCCAAAAAAACACTAAGAGGTACCCCTTTGTGTTTTTTTAGACTAAAGTTTTGACCATCTCAGATTTCTTCCAAACTCACGATGTTGATTAGGCAGGTCCTGACTTACACAAAGGTGTGATTATTTTCAGCCTATCTCATCCCAAAGCTGAGATATGAGGACAAACTTAACTGGGATTTTCTCTCAATAGGTTTATTGGGGTTGAATATATTGGAATTAAATTTATGAGCTTGTTATACATCCAATAAAGAAAAATACAGATGCAATGTAGGATATATTGGACTGACTAGGCTTTTCTGATCGCACCCTTCTTCTCATGTGTTTACCTATCTTCACTGTAAGTAGGAATCCCATCATGACATTTACAGTTATTAATTTTATGCAGCACAGCATGTCCCTATATCTTAGCTTTGGGATGTGGTAGGGCAAAAATTACCACACCACTGTTTTCGTCAGGACCTCTCTGACACACCGTGTGGGTTTGAAGGAGAGCTGAGGAGGTCACATATTTCACCCAAAAAAACACTAAGAGGTACCCCTTTGTGTTTTTTTAGACTAAATTTTTGACCATCTCAGATTTCTTCCAAACTCACGATGTTGATTAGGCAGGTCCTGACTTACACAAAGGTGTGATTATTTTCAGCCTATCTCATCCCAAAGCTGAGATATGAGGACAAACTTAACTGGGATTTTCTCTCAATAGGTTTATTGGTGTTGAATATATTGGAATTAAATTTATGAGCTTGTTATACGTCCAATAAAGCAAAATACAGATGCAATGTAGGATATATTGGACTGACTAGGCTTTTCTGATCGCACCCTTCTACTCATGTGTTTACCTAGCTTCACTGGAAGTAGGAATCCCATCATGAAATTTACAGTTATTAATTTTATGCAGCACAGCATGTCCCTATATCTTAGCTTTGGGATGTGGTAGGACAAAAATTACCACACCACTGTCTTCGTCAGGACCTCCCTGACACACGGTGTGGGTTTGAAGAAGATCTGAAGAGGTCACATATTTCACCCAAAAAAACACTAAGGGGTACCCCTTTGTGTTTTTTCAGACTAAATTTTTGACCGTCTCAGATTTCTTCCAAACTCACGATGTTGATTAGGCAGGTCCTGACTTACACAAAGGTGTGGTTATTTCCAGCCTATCTCATCCCAAAGCTGAGATATGAGGTCTAATGTAAGTGGGATTTTCTCTCAATAGGTTTATTTGTGTTGAATATATTGGAATTAAATTTATGAGCTTGTTATACATCCAATAAAGAAAAATACAGATGCAATGTAGGATATATTGGACTGACTAGGCTTTTCTGATCGCACCCTTCTTCTCATGTGTTTACCTAGCTTCACTGTAAGTAGGAATCCCATCATGAAATTTACAGTTATTAATTTTATGCAGCACAGCATGTCCCTATATCTTAGCTTTGGGATGTGGTAGGGCAAAAATTACCACACCACTGTTTTCGTCAGGACCTCTCTGACACACGGTGTGGGTTTGAAGAAGAGCTGAGGAGGTCACATATTTCACCCAAAAAAACACTAAGAGGTACCCCTTTGTGTTTTTTTAGACTAAATTTTTGACCATCTCAGATTTCTTCCAAACTCACGATGTTGATTAGGCAGGTCCTGACTTACACAAAGGTGTGATTATTTTCAGCCTATCTCATCCCAAAGCTGAGATATGAGGACAAACTTAACTGGGATTTTCTCTCAATAGGTTTATTGGTGTTGAATATATTGGAATTAAATTTATGAGCTTGTTATACGTCCAATAAAGCAAAATACAGATGCAATGTAGGATATATTGGACTGACTAGGCTTTTCTGATCGCACCCTTCTACTCATGTGTTTACCTAGCTTCACTGGAAGTAGGAATCCCATCATAAAGTTTACAGTTATACATTTTATGCAGCACAACATGTCCCTATATCTCAGCTCTGGGATGTGGTAGGGCAACAATTACCACACCACTGTCTTCGTCAGGACCTCCCTGACACACGGTGTGGGTTTGAAGAAGATCTGAAGAGGTCACATATTTCACCCAAAAAAACACTAAGGGGTACCCCTTTGTGTTTTTTCAGACTAAATTAATGACCGTCTCAGATTTCTTCCAAACTCACGATGTTGATTAGGCAGGTCCTGACTTACACAAAGGTGTGATTATTTTCAGCCTATCTCATCCCAAAGCTGAGATATGAGGACAAACTTAACTGGGATTTTCTCTCAATAGGTTTATTGGTGTTGAATATATTGGAATTAAATTTATGAGCTTTTTATACATCCAATAAAGCAAAATACAGATGCAATGTAGGATATATTGGACTAACTAGGCTTTTCTGATCGCACCCTTCTACTCATGTGTTTACCTAGCTTCACTGGAATGAGGAATCCCATCATGAAATTTACAGTTATACATTTTATGCAGCACAACATGTCCCTATATCTTAGCTTTGGGATGTGGTAGGGCAACAATTACCACACCACTGTCTTCGTCAGGACCTCTCTGACACACGGTGTGGGTTTGAAGAAGATCTGAAGAGGTCACATATTTCACCCAAAAAAACACTAAGGGGTACCCCTTTGTGTTTTTTTAGACTAAATTTTTGACCATCTCAGATTTCTTCCACACTCACGATGTTGATTAGGCAGGTCCTGACTTACACAAAGGTGTGATTATTTTCAGCCTATCTCATCCCAAAGCTGAGATATGAGGACAAACTTAACTGGGATTTTCTCTCAATAGGTTTATTGGTGTTGAATATATTGGAATTAAATTTATGAGCTTGTTATACGTCCAATAAAGCAAAATACAGATGCAATGTAGGATATATTGGACTGACTAGGCTTTTCTGATCGCACCCTTCTACTCATGTGTTTACCTAGCTTCACTGGAAGTAGGAATCCCATCATGAAATTTACAGTTATTAATTTTATGCAGCACAGCATGTCCCTATATCTTAGCTTTGGGATGTGGTAGGGCAAAAATTACCACACCACTGTTTTCGTCAGGACCTCTCTGACACACGGTGTGGGTTTGAAGAAGAGCTGAGGAGGTCACATATTTCACCCAAAAAAACACTAAGAGGTACCCCTTTGTGTTTTTTTAGACTAAATTTTTGACCGTCTCAGATTTCTTCCAAACTCACAATGTTCATTAGGCAGGTCCTGACTTACACAAAGGTGTGATTATTTTCAGCCTATCTCATCCCAAAGCTGAGATATGAGGACAAACTGAACTGGGATTTTCTCTCAATAGGTTTATTGGTGTTGAATATATTGGAATTAAATTCATGAGCTTTTTATACGTCCAATAAAGCAAAATACAGATGCAATGTAGGATATATTGGACTGACTAGGCTTTTCTGATCGCACCCTTCTACTCATGTGTTTACCTAGCTTCACTGGAAGTAGGAATCCCATCATGAAATTTACAGTTATACATTTTATGCAGCACAACATGTCCCTATATCTCAGCTCTGGGATGTGGTAGGGCAACAATTACCACACCACTGTCTTCGTCAGGACCTCCCTGACACACGGTGTGGGTTTGAAGAAGATCTGAAGAGGTCACATATTTCACCCAAAAAAACACTAAGGGGTACCCCTTTGTGTTTTTTTAGACTAAATTTTTGACCATCTCAGATTTCTTCCACACTCACGATGTTGATTAGGCAGGTCCTGACTTACACAAAGGTGTGATTATTTTCAGCCTATCTCATCCCAAAGCTGAGATATGAGGACAAACTTAACTGGGATTTTCTCTCAATAGGTTTATTGGTGTTGAATATATTGGAATTAAATTTATAAGCTTGTTATACGTCCAATAAAGCAAAATACAGATGCAATGTAGGATATATTGGACTGACTAGGCTTTTCTGATCGCACCCTTCTACTCATGTGTTTACCTAGCTTCACTGGAAGTAGGAATCCCATCATGAAATTTACAGTTATTAATTTTATGCAGCACAGCATGTCCCTATATCTTAGCTTTGGGATGTGGTAGGACGAAAAATTACCACACCACTGTCTTCGTCAGGACCTCCCTGACACACGGTGTGGGTTTGAAGAAGATCTGAAGAGGTCACATATTTCACCCAAAAAAACACTAAGGGGTACCCCTTTGTGTTTTTTCAGACTAAATTTTTGACCGTCTCAGATTTCTTCCAAACTCACGATGTTGATTAGGCAGGTCCTGACTTACACAAAGGTGTGATTATTTCCAGCCTATCTCATCCCAAAGCTGAGATATGAGGTCTAACGTAAGTGGGATTTTCTCTCAATAGGTTTATTTGTGTTGAATATATTGGAATTAAATTTATGAGCTTGTTATACATCCAATAAAGAAAAATACAGATGCAATGTAGGATATATTGGACTGACTAGGCTTTTCTGATCGCACCCTTCTTCTCATGTGTTTACCTAGCTTCACTGTAAGTAGGAATCCCATCATGAAATTTACAGTTATTAATTTTATGCAGCACAGCATGTCCCTATATCTTAGCTTTGGGATGTGGTAGGGCAAAAATTACCACACCACTGTTTTCGTCAGGACCTCTCTGACACACGGTGTGGGTTTGAAGAAGAGCTGAGGAGGTCACATATTTCACCCAAAAAAACACTAAGAGGTACCCCTTTGTGTTTTTTTAGACTAAATTTTTGACCATCTCAGATTTCTTCCACACTCACGATGTTGATTAGGCAGGTCCTGACTTACACAAAGGTGTGATTATTTCCAGCCTATCTCGTCCCAAAGCTGAGATATGAGGACAAACTTAACTGGGATTTTCTCTTAATAGGTTTATTGGTGTTGAATATATTGGAATTAAATTTATGAGCTTTTTATACGTCCAATAAAGCAAAATACAGATGCAATGTAGGATGTATTGGACTGACTAGGCTTTTCTGATCGCACCCTTCTACTCATGTGTTTACCTAGCTTCACTGGAAGTAGGAATCCCATCATGAAATTTACAGTTATACATTTTATGCAGCACAACATGTCCCTATATCTCAGCTCTGGGATGTGGTAGGGCAACAATTACCACACCACTGTCTTCGTCAGGACCTCCCTGACACACGGTGTGGGTTTGAAGAAGATCTGAAGAGGTCACATATTTCACCCAAAAAAACACTAAGGGGTACCCCTTTGTGTTTTTTTAGACTAAATTTTTGACCATCTCAGATTTCTTCCACACTCACGATGTTGATTAGGCAGGTCCTGACTTACACAAAGGTGTGATTATTTTCAGCCTATCTCATCCCAAAGCTGAGATATGAGGACAAACTTAACTGGGATTTTCTCTCAATAGGTTTATTGGTGTTGAATATATTGGAATTAAATTTATAAGCTTGTTATACGTCCAATAAAGCAAAATACAGATGCAATGTAGGATATATTGGACTGACTAGGCTTTTCTGATCGCACCCTTCTACTCATGTGTTTACCTAGCTTCACTGGAAGTAGGAATCCCATCATGAAATTTACAGTTATTAATTTTATGCAGCACAGCATGTCCCTATATATTAGCTTTGGGATGTGGTAGGACAAAAATTACCACACCACTCTCTTCGTCAGGACCTCTCTGACACACGGTGTGGGTTTGAAGAAGATCTGAGGAGGTCACATATTTCACCCAAAAAAACACTAAGGGGTACCCCTTTGTGTTTTTTTAGACTAAATTTTTGACCGTCTCAGATTTCTTCCAAACTCACGATGTTGATTAGGCAGGTCCTGACTTACACAAAGGTGTGATTATTTTCAGCCTAACTCATCCCAAAGCTGAGATATGAGGACAAACTTAACTGGGATTTTCTCTCAATTGGTTTATTGGTGTTGAATATATTGGAATTAAATTTATGAGCTTGTTATACATCCAATAAAGAAAAATACAGATGCAATGTAGGATATATTGGACTGACTAGGCTATTCTGATCGCACCCTTCTACTCATGTGTTTACCTAGCTTCACTGGAAGTAGGAATCCCATCATGAAATTTACAGTTATACATTTTATGCAGCACAACATGTCCCTATATCTCAGCTCTGGGATGTGGTAGGGCAACAATTACCACACCACTGTCTTCGTCAGGACCTCCCTGACACACGGTGTGGGTTTGAAGAAGATCTGAAGAGGTCACATATTTCACCCAAAAAAACACTAAGGGGTACCCCTTTGTGTTTTTTTAGACTAAATTTTTGACCATCTCAGATTTCTTCCACACTCACGATGTTGATTAGGCAGGTCCTGACTTACACAAAGGTGTGATTATTTTCAGCCTATCTCATCCCAAAGCTGAGATATGAGGACAAACTTTACTGGGATTTTCTCTCAATAGGTTTATTGGTGTTGAATATATTGGAATTAAATTTATAAGCTTGTTATACGTCCAATAAAGCAAAATACAGATGCAATGTAGGATATATTGGACTGACTAGGCTTTTCTGATCGCACCCTTCTACTCATGTGTTTACCTAGCTTCACTGGAAGTAGGAATCCCATCATGAAATTTACAGTTATTAATTTTATGCAGCACAGCATGTCCCTATATATTAGCTTTGGGATGTGGTAGGACAAAAATTACCACACCACTCTCTTCGTCAGGACCTCTCTGACACACGGTGTGGGTTTGAAGAAGATCTGAGGAGGTCACATATTTCACCCAAAAAAACACTAAGGGGTACCCCTTTGTGTTTTTTTAGACTAAATTTTTGACCGTCTCAGATTTCTTCCAAACTCACGATGTTGATTAGGCAGGTCCTGACTTACACAAAGGTGTGATTATTTTCAGCCTAACTCATCCCAAAGCTGAGATATGAGGACAAACTTAACTGGGATTTTCTCTCAATAGGTTTATTTGTGTTGAATATATTGGAATTAAATTTATGAGCTTGTTATACATCCAATAAAGAAAAATACAGATGCAATGTAGGATATATTGGACTGACTAGGCTATTCTGATCGCACCCTTCTACTCATGTGTTTACCTAGCTTCACTGGAAGTAGGAATCCCATCATGAAATTTACAGTTATTAATTTTATGCAGCACAGCATGTCCCTATATCTTAGCTTTGGGATGTGGTAGGACAAAAATTACCACACCACTGTCTTCGTCAGGACCTCCCTGACACACGGTGTGGGTTTGAACAAGATCTGAAGAGGTCACATATTTCACCCAAAAAAACACTAAGGGGTAACCCTTTGTGTTTTTTCAGACTAAATTTTTGACCGTCTCAGATTTCTTCCAAACTCACGATGTTGATTAGGCAGGTCCTGACTTACACAAAGGTGTGATTATTTCCAGCCTATCTCATCCCAAAGCTGAGATATGAGGTCTAACGTAAGTGGGATTTTTTCTCAATAGGTTTATTTGTGTTGAATATATTGGAATTAAATTTATGAGCTTGTTATACATCCAATAAAGAAAAATACAGATGCAATGTAGGATATATTGGACTGACTAGGCTTTTCTGATCGCACCCTTCTTCTCATGTGTTTACCTAGCTTCACTGTAAGTAGGAATCCCATCATGAAATTTACAGTTATTAATTTTATGCAGCACAGCATGTCCCTATATCTTAGCTTTGGGATGTGGTAGGGCAAAAATTACCACACCACTGTTTTCGTCAGGACCTCTCTGACACACGGTGTGGGTTTGAAGAAGAGCTGAGGAGGTCACATATTTCACCCAAAAAAACACTAAGAGGTACCCCTTTGTGTTTTTTTAGACTAAATTTTTGACCGTCTCAGATTTCTTCCAAACTCACGATGTTGATTAGGCAGGTCCTGACTTACACAAAGGTGTGATTATTTTCAGCCTAACTCATCCCAAAGCTGAGATATGAGGACAAACTTAACTGGGATTTTCTCTCAATAGGTTTATTGGTGTTGAATATATTGGAATTAAATTTATGAGCTTGTTATACATCCAATAAAGAAAAATACAGATGCAATGTAGGATATATTGGACTGACTAGGCTATTCTGATCGCACCCTTCTACTCATGTGTTTACCTAGCTTCACTGGAAGTAGGAATCCCATCATGAAATTTACAGTTATTAATTTTATGCAGCACAGCATGTCCCTATATCTTAGCTTTGGGATGTGGTAGGACAAAAATTACCACACCACTGTCTTCGTCAGGACCTCCCTGACACACGGTGTGGGTTTGAAGAAGATCTGAGGAGGTCACATATTTCACCCAAAAAAACACTAAGGGGTACCCCTTTGTGTTTTTTCAGACTAAATTTTTGACCGTCTCAGATTTCTTCCAAACTCAAGATGTTGATTAGGCAGGTCCTGACTTACACAAAGGTGTGATTATTTCCAGCCTATCTCATCCCAAAGCTGAGATATGAGGTCTAACGTAAGTGGGATTTTCTCTCAATAGGTTTATTTGTGTTGAATATATTGGAATTAAATTTATGAGCTTGTTATACATCCAATAAAGAAAAATACAGATGCAATGTAGGATATATTGGACTGACTAGGCTATTCTGATCGCACCCTTCTACTCATGTGTTTACCTAGCTTCACTGGAAGTAGGAATCCCATAATGAAATTTACAGTTATTAATTTTATGCAGCACAGCATGTCCCTATATCTTAGCTTTGGGATGTGGTAGGACAAAAATTACCACACCACTGTCTTCGTCAGGACCTCCCTGACACACGGTGTGGGTTTGAACAAGATCTGAAGAGGTCACATATTTCACCCAATAAAACACTAAGAGGTACCCCTTTGTGTTTTTTTAGACTAAATTTTTGACCATCTCAGATTTCTTCCACACTCACGATGTTGATTAGGCAGGTCCTGACTTACACAAAGGTGTGATTATTTTCAGCCTATCTCATCCCAAAGCTGAGATATGAGGACAAACTTTACTGGGATTTTCTCTCAATAGGTTTATTGGTGTTGAATATATTGGAATTAAATTTATAAGCTTGTTATACGTCCAATAAAGCAAAATACAGATGCAATGTAGGATATATTGGACTGACTAGGCTTTTCTGATCGCACCCTTCTACTCATGTGTTTACCTAGCTTCACTGTAAGTAGGAATCCCATCATGAAATTTACAGTTATTAATTTTATGCAGCACAGCATGTCCCTATATCTTAGCTTTGGGATGTGGTAGGGCAAAAATTACCACACCACTGTTTTCGTCAGGACCTCTCTGACACACGGTGTGGGTTTGAAGAAGATCTGAGGAGGTCACATATTTCACCCAAAAAAACACTAAGGGGTACCCCTTTGTGTTTTTTTAGACTAAATTTTTGACCGTCTCAGATTTCTTCCACACTCACGATGTTGATTAGGCAGGTCCTGACTTACACAAAGGTGTGATTATTTTCAGCCTAACTCATCCCAAAGCTGAGATATGAGGACAAACTTAACTGGGATTTTCTCTCAATAGGTTTATTGGTGTTGAATATATTGGAATGAAATTTATGAGCTTGTTATACATCCAATAAAGAAAAATACAGATGCAATGTAGGATATATTGGACTGACTAGGCTATTCTGATCGCACCCTTCTACTCATGTGTTTACCTAGCTTCACTGGAAGTAGGAATCCCATCATGAAATTTACAGTTATTAATTTTATGCAGCACAGCATGTCCCTATATATTAGCTTTGGGATGTGGTAGGACAAAAATTACCACACCACTCTCTTCGTCAGGACCTCTCTGACACACGGTGTGGGTTTGAAGAAGATCTGAGGAGGTCACATATTTTACCCAAAAAAACACTAAGGGGTACCCCTTTGTGTTTTTTTAGACTAAATTTTTGACCGTCTCAGATTTCTTCCAAACTCACGATGTTGATTAGGCAGGTCCTGACTTACACAAAGGTGTGATTATTTTCAGCCTAACTCATCCCAAAGCTGAGATATGAGGACAAACTTAACTGGGATTTTCTCTCAATTGGTTTATTGGTGTTGAATATATTGGAATTAAATTCATGAGCTTGTTATACATCCAATAAAGAAAAATACAGATGCAATGTAGGATATATTGGACTGACTAGGCTATTCTGATCGCACCCTTCTACTCATGTGTTTACCTAGCTTCACTGGAAGTAGGAATCCCATAATGAAATTTACAGTTATACATTTTATGCAGCACAACATGTCCCTATATATTAGCTTTGGGATGTGGTAGGGCAAAAATTACCACACCACTGTTTTCGTCAGGACCTCTCTGACACACGGTGTGGGTTTGAAGAAGAGCTGAGGAGGTCACATATTTCACGCAAAAAAACACTAAGAGGTACCCCTTTGTGTTTTTTTAGACTAAATTTTTGACCATCTCAGATTTCTTCCAAACTCACGATGTTGATTAGGCAGGTCCTGACTTACACAAAGGTGTGATTATTTCCAGCCTATCTCATCCCAAAGCTGAGATATGAGGTCTAACGTAAGTGGGATTTTCTCTCAATAGGTTTATTTGTGTTGAATATATTGGAATTAAATTTATGAGCTTGTTATACATCCAATAAAGAAAAATACAGATGCAATGTAGGATATATTGGACTGACTAGGCTTTTCTGATCGCACCCTTCTTCTCATGTGTTTACCTAGCTTCACTGTAAGTAGGAATCCCATCATGAAATTTACAGTTATTAATTTTATGCAGCACAGCATGTCCCTATATCTTAGCTTTGGGATGTGGTAGGGCAAAAATTACCACACCACTGTTTTCGTCAGGACCTCTCTGACACACGGTGTGGGTTTGAAGAAGAGCTGAGGAGGTCACATATTTCACGCAGAAAAACACTAAGAGGTACCCCTTTGTGTTTTTTTAGACTAAATTTTTGACCATCTCAGATTTCTTCCAAACTCACGATGTCGATTAGGCAGGTCCTGACTTACACAAAGGTGTGATTATTTTCAGCCTATCTCGTCCCAAAGCTGAGATATGAGGACAAACTTAACTGGGATTTTCTCTTAATAGGTTTATTGGTGTTGAATATATTGGAATTAAATTTATGAGCTTTTTATACGTCCAATAAAGCAAAATACAGATGCAATGTAGGATGTATTGGACTGACTAGGCTTTTCTGATCGCACCCTTCTACTCATGTGTTTACCTAGCTTCACTGGAAGTAGGAATCCCATCATGAAATTTACAGTTATACATTTTATGCAGCACAACATGTCCCTATATCTCAGCTCTGGGATGTGGTAGGGCAACAATTACCACACCACTGTCTTCGTCAGGACCTCCCTGACACACGGTGTGGGTTTGAAGAAGATCTGAAGAGGTCACATATTTCACCCAAAAAAACACTAAGGGGTACCCCTTTGTGTTTTTTCAGACTAAATTTTTGACCGTCTCAGATTTCTTCCAAACTCATGATGTTGATTAGGCAGGTCCTGACTTACACAAAGTGTGATTATTTTCAGCCTAACTCATCCCAAAGCTGAGATATGAGGACAAACTTAACTGGGATTTTCTCTCAATAGGTTTATTGGTGTTGAATATATTGGAATTAAATTTATGAGCTTGTTATACATCCAATAAAGAAAAATACAGATGCAATGTAGGATATATTGGACTGACTAGGCTATTCTGATCGCACCCTTCTACTCATGTGTTTACCTAGCTTCACTGGAAGTAGGAATCCCATCATGAAATTTACAGTTATTAATTTTATGCAGCACAGCATGTCCCTATATCTTAGCTTTGGGATGTGGTAGGACAAAAATTACCACACCACTGTCTTCGTCAGGACCTCCCTGACACACGGTGTGGGTTTGAACAAGATCTGAAGAGGTCACATATTTCACCCAAAAAAACACTAAGGGGTACCCCTTTGTGTTTTTTCAGACTAAATTTTTGACCGTCTCAGATTTCTTCCAAACTCAAGATGTTGATTAGGCAGGTCCTGACTTACACAAAGGTGTGATTATTTCCAGCCTATCTCATCCCAAAGCTGAGATATGAGGTCTAACGTAAGTGGGATTTTCTCTCAATAGGTTTATTTGTGTTGAATATATTGGAATTAAATTTATGAGCTTGTTATACATCCAATAAAGAAAAATACAGATGCAATGTAGGATATATTGGACTGACTAGGCTTTTCTGATAGCACCCTTCTTCTCATGTGTTTACCTAGCTTCACTGTAAGTAGGAATCCCATCATGAAATTTACAGTTATTAATTTTATGCAGCACAGCATGTCCCTATATCTTAGCTTTGGGATGTGGTAGGACAAAAATTACCACACCACTGTCTTCGTCAGGACCTCCCTGACACACAGTGTGGGTTTGAAGAAGATCTGAAGAGGTCACATATTTCACCCAAAAAAACACTAAGGGGTACCCCTTTGTGTTTTTTCAGACTAAATTTTTGACCGTCTCAGATTTCTTCCAAACTCACGATGTTGATTAGGCAGGTCCTGACTTACACAAAGGTGTGATTATTTCCAGCCTATCTCATCCCAAAGCTGAGATATGAGGTCTAACGTAAGTGGGATTTTCTCTCAATAGGTTTATTTGTGTTGAATATATTGGAATTAAATTTATGAGCTTGTTATACATCCAATAAAGAAAAATACAGATGCAATGTAGGATATATTGGACTGACTAGGCTTTTCTGATCGCACCCTTCTTCTCATGTGTTTACCTAGCTTCACTGTAAGTAGGAATCCCATCATGAAATTTACAGTTATTAATTTTATGCAGCACAGCATGTCCCTATATCTTAGCTTTGGGATGTGGTAGGGCAAAAATTACCACACCACTGTTTTCGTCAGGACCTCTCTGACACACGGTGTGGGTTTGAAGAAGAGCTGAGGAGGTCACATATTTCACCCAAAAAAACACTAAGAGGTACCCCTTTGTGTTTTTTTAGACTAAATTTTTGACCATCTCAGATTTCTTCCAAACTCACGATGTTGATTAGGCAGGTCCTGACTTACACAAAGGTGTGATTATTTTCAGCCTATCTCGTCCCAAAGCTGAGATATGAGGACAAACTTAACTGGGATTTTCTCTTAATAGGTTTATTGGTGTTGAATATATTGGAATTAAATTTATGAGCTTTTTATACGTCCAATAAAGCAAAATACAGATGCAATGTAGGATGTATTGGACTGACTAGGCTTTTCTGATCGCACCCTTCTACTCATGTGTTTACCTAGCTTCACTGGAAGTAGGAATCCCATCATGAAATTTACAGTTATACATTTTATGCAGCACAGCATGTCCCTATAATTTAGCTTTGGGATGTGGTAGGGCAAAAATTACCACACCACTGTCTTCGTCAGGACCTCCCTGACACACGGTGTGGGTTTGAACAAGATCTGAAGAGGTCACATATTTCACCCAAAAAACACTAAGGGGTACCCCTTTGTGTTTTTTCAGACTAAATTTTTGACCGTCTCAGATTTCTTCCAAACTCACAATGTTCATTAGGCAGGTCCTGACTTACACAAAGGTGTGATTATTTTCAGCCTATCTCATCCCAAAGCTGAGATATGAGGACAAACTGAACTGGGATTTTCTCTCAATAGGTTTATTGGTGTTGAATATATTGGAATTAAATTCATGAGCTTTTTATACGTCCAATAAAGCAAAATACAGATGCAATGTAGGATATATTGGACTGACTAGGCTTTTCTGATCGCACCCTTCTACTCATGTGTTTACCTAGCTTCACTGGAAGTAGGAATCCCATCATGAAATTTACAGTTATACATTTTATGCAGCACAACATGTCCCTATATCTCAGCTCTGGGATGTGGTAGGGCAACAATTACCACACCACTGTCTTCGTCAGGACCTCCCTGACACACGGTGTGGGTTTGAAGAAGATCTGAAGAGGTCACATATTTCACCCAAAAAAACACTAAGGGGTACCCCTTTGTGTTTTTTTAGACTAAATTTTTGACCATCTCAGATTTCTTCCACACTCACGATGTTGATTAGGCAGGTCCTGACTTACACAAAGGTGTGATTATTTTCAGCCTATCTCATCCCAAAGCTGAGATATGAGGACAAACTTAACTGGGATTTTCTCTCAATAGGTTTATTGGTGTTGAATATATTGGAATTAAATTTATAAGCTTGTTATACGTCCAAAAAAGCAAAATACAGATGCAATGTAGGATATATTGGACTGACTAGGCTTTTCTGATCGCACCCTTCTACTCATGTGTTTACCTAGCGTCACTGGAAGTAGGAATCCCATCATGAAATTTACAGTTATTAATTTTATGCAGCACAGCATGTCCCTATATATTAGCTTTGGGATGTGGTAGGACAAAAATTACCACACCACTCTCTTCGTCAGGACCTCTCTGACACACGGTGTGGGTTTGAAGAAGATCTGAGGAGGTCACATATTTCACCCAAAAAAACACTAATTGGTACCCCTTTGTGTTTTTTTAGACTAAATTTTTGACCGTCTCAGATTTCTTCCAAACTCACAATGTTCATTAGGCAGGTCCTGACTTACACAAAGGTGTGATTATTTTCAGCCTATCTCATCCCAAAGCTGAGATATGAGGACAAACTGAACTGGGATTTTCTCTCAATAGGTTTATTGGTGTTGAATATATTGGAATTAAATTCATGAGCTTTTTATACGTCCAATAAAGCAAAATACAGATGCAATGTAGGATATATTGGACTGACTAGGCTTTTCTGATCGCACCCTTCTACTCATGTGTTTACCTAGCTTCACTGGAAGTAGGAATCCCATCATGAAATTTACAGTTATACATTTTATGCAGCACAACATGTCCCTATATCTCAGCTCTGGGATGTGGTAGGGCAACAATTACCACACCACTGTCTTCGTCAGGACCTCCCTGAAACACGGTGTGGGTTTGAAGAAGATCTGAAGAGGTCACATATTTCACCCAAAAAAACACTAAGGGGTACCCCTTTGTGTTTTTTAGACTAAATTTTTGACCATCTCAGATTTCTTCCACACTCACGATGTTGATTAGGCAGGTCCTGACTTACACAAAGGTGTGATTATTTTCAGCCTTTCTCATCCCAAAGCTGAGATATGAGGACAAACTTAACTGGGATTTTCTCTCAATAGGTTTATTGGTGTTGAATATATTGGAATTAAATTTATAAGCTTGTTATACGTCCAAAAAAGCAAAATACAGATGCAATGTAGGATATATTGGACTGACTAGGCTTTTCTGATCGCACCCTTCTACTCATGTGTTTACCTAGCTTCACTGGAAGTAGGAATCCCATCATGAAATTTACAGTTATTAATTTTATGCAGCACAGCATGTCCCTATATATTAGCTTTGGGATGTGGTAGGACAAAAATTACCACACCACTCTCTTCGTCAGGACCTCTCTGACACACGGTGTGGGTTTGAAGAAGATCTGAGGAGGTCACATATTTCACCCAAAAAAACACTAAGGGGTACACCTTTGTGTTTTTTTAGACTAAATTTTTGACCGTCTCAGATTTCTTCCAAACTCACGATGTTGATTAGGCAGGTCCTGACTTACACAAAGGTGTGATTATTTTCAGCCTAACTCATCCCAAAGCTGAGATATGAGGACAAACTTAACTGGGATTTTCTCTCAATTGGTTTATTGGTGTTGAATATATTGGAATTAAATTTATGAGCTTGTTATACATCCAATAAAGAAAAATACAGATGCAATGTAGGATATATTGGACTGACTAGGCTATTCTGATCGCACCCTTCTACTCATGTGTTTACCTAGCTTCACTGGAAGTAGGAATCCCATAATGAAATTTACAGTTATTAATTTTATGCAGCACAGCATGTCCCTATATCTTAGCTTTGGGATGTGGTAGGACAAAAATTACCACACCACTGTCTTCGTCAGGACCTCCCTGACACACGGTGTGGGTTTGAACAAGATCTGAAGAGGTCACATATTTCACCCAAAAAAACACTAAGGGGTACCCCTTTGTGTTTTTTTAGACTAAATTTTTGACCATCTCAGATTTCTTCCACACTCACGATGTTGATTAGGCAGGTCCTGACTTACACAAAGGTGTGATTATTTTCAGCCTATCTCATCCCAAAGCTGAGATATGAGGACAAACTTTACTGGGATTTTCTCTCAATAGGTTTATTGGTGTTGAATATATTGGAATTAAATTTATAAGCTTGTTATACGTCCAATAAAGCAAAATACAGATGCAATGTAGGATATATTGGACTGACTAGGCTTTTCTGATCGCACCCTTCTACTCATGTGTTTACCTAGCTTCACTGTAAGTAGGAATCCCATCATGAAATTTACAGTTATTAATTTTATGCAGCACAGCATGTCCCTATATCTTAGCTTTGGGATGTGGTAGGGCAAAAATTACCACACCACTGTTTTCGTCAGGACCTCTCTGACACACGGTGTGGGTTTGAAGAAGAGCTGAGGAGGTCACATATTTCACCCAAAAAAACACTAAGAGGTACCCCTTTGTGTTTTTTTAGACTAAATTTTTGACCGTCTCAGATTTCTTCCAAACTCACGATGTTGATTAGGCAGGTCCTGACTTACACAAAGGTGTGATTATTTTCAGCCTAACTCATCCCAAAGCTGAGATATGAGGACAAACTTTACTGGGATTTTCTCTCAATAGGTTTATTGGTGTTGAATATATTGGAATTAAATTTATAAGCTTGTTATACGTCCAATAAAGCAAAATACAGATGCAATGTAGGATATATTGGACTGACTAGGCTTTTCTGATCGCACCCTTCTACTCATGTGTTTACCTAGCTTCACTGGAAGTAGGAATCCCATCATGAAATTTACAGTTATTAATTTTATGCAGCACAGCATGTCCCTATATCTTAGCTTTGGGATGTGGTAGGACAAAAATTACCACACCACTCTCTTTGTCAGGACCTCTCTGACACACGGTGTGGGTTTGAAGAAGATCTGAGGAGGTCACATATTTCACCCAAAAAAACACTAAGGGGTACCCCTTTGTGTTTTTTTAGACTAAATTTTTGACCGTCTCAGATCTCTTCCACACTCACGATGTTGATTAGGCAGGTCCTGACTTACACAAAGGTGTGATTATTTTCAGCCTAACTCATCCCAAAGCTGAGATATGAGGACAAACTTAACTGGGATTTTCTCTCAATAGGTTTATTGGTGTTGAATATATTGGAATGAAATTTATGAGCTTGTTATACATCCAATAAAGAAAAATACAGATGCAATGTAGGATATATTGGACTGACTAGGCTATTCTGATCGCACCCTTCTACTCATGTGTTTACCTAGCTTCACTGGAAGTAGGAATCCCATCATGAAATTTACAGTTATTAATTTTATGCAGCACAGCATGTCCCTATATATTAGCTTTGGGATGTGGTAGGACAAAAATTACCACACCACTCTCTTCGTCAGGACCTCTCTGACACACGGTGTGGGTTTGAAGAAGATCTGAGGAGGTCACATATTTCACCCAAAAAAACACTAAGGGGTACCCCTTTGTGTTTTTTTAGACTAAATTTTTGACCGTCTCAGATTTCTTCCAAACTCACGATGTTGATTAGGCAGGTCCTGACTTACACAAAGGTGTGATTATTTTCAGCCTAACTCATCCCAAAGCTGAGATATGAGGACAAACTTAACTGGGATTTTCTCTCAATTGGTTTATTGGTGTTGAATATATTGGAATTAAATTTATGAGCTTGTTATACATCCAATAAAGAAAAATACAGATGCAATGTAGGATATATTGGACTGACTAGGCTATTCTGATCGCACCCTTCTACTCATGTGTTTACCTAGCTTCACTGGAAGTAGGAATCCCATAATGAATTTACAGTTATACATTTTATGCAGCACAACATGTCCCTATATATTAGCTTTGGGATGTGGTAGGACAAAAATTACCACACCACTGTCTTCGTCAGGACCTCCCTGACACACGGTGTGGGTTTGAAGAAGATCTGAAGAGGTCACATATTTCACCCAAAAAAACACTAAGGGGTACCCCTTTGTGTTTTTTTAGACTAAATTTTTGACCGTCTCAGATTTCTTCCAAACTCACGATGTTGATTAGGCAGGTCCTGACTTACACAAAGGTGTGATTATTTTCAGCCTAACTCATCCCAAAGCTGAGATATGAGGACAAACTTAACTGGGATTTTCTCTCAATAGGTTTATTGGTGTTGAATATATTGGAATTAAATTTATGAGCTTGTTATACATCCAATAAAGAAAAATACAGATGCAATGTAGGATATATTGGACTGACTAGGCTATTCTGATCGCACCCTTCTACTCATGTGTTTACCTAGCTTCACTGGAAGTAGGAATCCCATCATGAAATTTACAGTTATTAATTTTATGCAGCACAGCATGTCCCTATATATTAGCTTTGGGATGTGGTAGGACAAAAATTACCACACCACTCTCTTCGTCAGGACCTCTCTGACACACGGTGTGGGTTTGAAGAAGATCTGAGGAGGTCACATATTTCACCCAAAAAAACACTAAGGGGTACCCCTTTGTGTTTTTTTAGACTAAATTTTTGACCGTCTCAGATTTCTTCCAAACTCACGATGTTGATTAGGCAGGTCCTGACTTACACAAAGGTGTGATTATTTTCAGCCTAACTCATCCCAAAGCTGAGATATGAGGACAAACTTAACTGGGATTTTCTCTCAATTGGTTTATTGGTGTTGAATATATTGGAATTAAATTTATGAGCTTGTTATACATCCAATAAAGAAAAATACAGATGCAATGTAGGATATATTGGACTGACTAGGCTATTCTGATCGCACCCTTCTACTCATGTGTTTACCTAGCTTCACTGGAAGTAGGAATCCCATAATGAATTTACAGTTATACATTTTATGCAGCACAACATGTCCCTATATATTAGCTTTGGGATGTGGTAGGACAAAAATTACCACACCACTGTCTTCGTCAGGACCTCCCTGACACACGGTGTGGGTTTGAAGAAGATCTGAAGAGGTCACATATTTCACCCAAAAAAACACTAAGGGGTACCCCTTTGTGTTTTTTTAGACTAAATTTTTGACCGTCTCAGATTTCTTCCAAACTCACGATGTTGATTAGGCAGGTCCTGACTTACACAAAGGTGTGATTATTTTCAGCCTAACTCATCCCAAAGCTGAGATATGAGGACAAACTTAACTGGGATTTTCTCTCAATAGGTTTATTGGTGTTGAATATATTGGAATTAAATTTATGAGCTTGTTATACATCCAATAAAGAAAAATACAGATGCAATGTAGGATATATTGGACTGACTAGGCTATTCTGATCGCACCCTTCTACTCATGTGTTTACCTAGCTTCACTGGAAGTAGGAATCCCATCATGAAATTTACAGTTATTAATTTTATGCAGCACAGCATGTCCCTATATCTTAGCTTTGGGATGTGGTAGGACAAAAATTACCACACCACTGTCTTCGTCAGGACCTCCCTGACACACGGTGTGGGTTTGAACAAGATCTGAAGAGGTCACATATTTCACCCAAAAAAACACTAAGGGGTACCCCTTTGTGTTTTTTTAGACTAAATTTTTGACCATCTCAGATTTCTTCCACACTCACGATGTTGATTAGGCAGGTCCTGACTTACACAAAGGTGTGATTATTTTCAGCCTATCTCATCCCAAAGCTGAGATATGAGGACAAACTTTACTGGGATTTTCTCTCAATAGGTTTATTGGTGTTGAATATATTGGAATTAAATTTATAAGCTTGTTATACGTCCAATAAAGCAAAATACAGATGCAATGTAGGATATATTGGACTGACTAGGCTTTTCTGATCGCACCCTTCTACTCATGTGTTTACCTAGCTTCACTGTAAGTAGGAATCCCATCATGAAATTTACAGTTATTAATTTTATGCAGCACAGCATGTCCCTATATCTTAGCTTTGGGATGTGGTAGGGCAAAAATTACCACACCACTGTTTTCGTCAGGACCTCTCTGACACACGGTGTGGGTTTGAAGAAGAGCTGAGGAGGTCACATATTTCACCCAAAAAAACACTAAGAGGTACCCCTTTGTGTTTTTTTAGACTAAATTTTTGACCGTCTCAGATTTCTTCCAAACTCACGATGTTGATTAGGCAGGTCCTGACTTACACAAAGGTGTGATTATTTTCAGCCTAACTCATCCCAAAGCTGAGATATGAGGACAAACTTTACTGGGATTTTCTCTCAATAGGTTTATTGGTGTTGAATATATTGGAATTAAATTTATAAGCTTGTTATACGTCCAATAAAGCAAAATACAGATGCAATGTAGGATATATTGGACTGACTAGGCTTTTCTGATCGCACCCTTCTACTCATGTGTTTACCTAGCTTCACTGGAAGTAGGAATCCCATCATGAAATTTACAGTTATTAATTTTATGCAGCACAGCATGTCCCTATATCTTAGCTTTGGGATGTGGTAGGACAAAAATTACCACACCACTCTCTTTGTCAGGACCTCTCTGACACACGGTGTGGGTTTGAAGAAGATCTGAGGAGGTCACATATTTCACCCAAAAAAACACTAAGGGGTACCCCTTTGTGTTTTTTTAGACTAAATTTTTGACCGTCTCAGATTTCTTCCACACTCACGATGTTGATTAGGCAGGTCCTGACTTACACAAAGGTGTGATTATTTTCAGCCTAACTCATCCCAAAGCTGAGATATGAGGACAAACTTAACTGGGATTTTCTCTCAATAGGTTTATTGGTGTTGAATATATTGGAATGAAATTTATGAGCTTGTTATACATCCAATAAAGAAAAATACAGATGCAATGTAGGATATATTGGACTGACTAGGCTATTCTGATCGCACCCTTCTACTCATGTGTTTACCTAGCTTCACTGGAAGTAGGAATCCCATCATGAAATTTACAGTTATTAATTTTATGCAGCACAGCATGTCCCTATATCTTAGCTTTGGGATGTGGTAGGACAAAAATTACCACACCACTGTCTTCGTCAGGACCTCCCTGACACACGGTGTGGGTTTGAAGAAGATCTGAAGAGGTCACATATTTCACCCAAAAAAACACTAAGGGGTACCCCTTTGTGTTTTTTCAGACTAAATTTTTGACCGTCTCAGATTTCTTCCAAACTCACGATGTTGATTAGGCAGGTCCTGACTTACACAAAGGTGTGATTATTTCCAGCCTATCTCATCCCAAAGCTGAGATATGAGGTCTAACGTAAGTGGGATTTGCTCTCAATAGGTTTATTGGTGTTGAATATATTGGAATTAAATTTATGAGCTTTTTATACATCCAATACAGCAAAATACAGATGCAATGTAGGATATATTGGACTGACTAGGCTTTTCTGATCGCACCCTTCTACTCATGTGTTTACCTAGCTTCACTGGAAGTAGGAATCCCATCATGAAATTTACAGTTATTAATTTTATGCAGCACAGCATGTCCCTATATCTTAGCTTTGGGATGTGATAGGACAAAAATTACCACACCACTGTCTTCGTCAGGACCTCCCTGACACACGGTGTGGGTTTGAAGAAGAGCTGAGGAGGTCACATATTTCACCCAAAAAAACACTAAGAGGTACCCCTTTGTGTTTTTTTAGACTAAATTTTTGACCGTCTCAGATTTCTTCCAAACTCACGATGTTGATTAGGCAGGTCCTGACTTACACAAAGGTGTGATTATTTTCAGCCTAACTCATCCCAAAGCTGAGATATGAGGACAAACTTTACTGGGATTTTCTCTCAATAGGTTTATTGGTGTTGAATATATTGGAATTAAATTTATAAGCTTGTTATACGTCCAATAAAGCAAAATACAGATGCAATGTAGGATATATTGGACTGACTAGGCTTTTCTGATCGCACCCTTCTACTCATGTGTTTACCTAGCTTCACTGTAAGTAGGAATCCCATCATGAAATTTACAGTTATTAATTTTATGCAGCACAGCATGTCCCTATAATTTAGCTTTGGGATGTGGTAGGGCAAAAATTACCACACCACTGTCTTCGTCAGGACCTCCCTGAAACACGGTGTTGGATTGAACAAGATCTGAAGAGGTCACATATTTCACCCAAAAAAACACTAAGGGGTACCCCTTTGTGTTTTTTCAGTCTAAATTTTTGACCGTCTCAGATTTCTTCCAAACTCACGATGTTCATTAGGCAGGTCCTGACTTACACAAAGGTGTGATTATTTTCAGCCTATCTCATCCCAAAGCTGAGATATGAGGACAAACTGAACTGGGATTTTCTCTCAATAGGTTTATTGGTGTTGAATATATTGGAATTGAATTCGTGAGCTTTTTATACGTCCAATAAAGCAAAATACAGATGCAATGTAGGATATATTGGACTGACTAGGCTTTTCTGATCGCACCCTTCTACTCATGTGTTTACCTAGCTTCACTGGAAGTAGGAATCCCATCATGAAATTTACAGTTATACATTTTATGCAGCACAACATGTCCCTATATCTCAGCTCTGGGATGTGGTAGGGCAACAATTACCACACCACTGTCTTCGTCAGGACCTCCCTGACACACGGTGTGGGTTTGAAGAAGATCTGAAGAGGTCACATATTTCACCCAAAAAAACACTAAGGGGTACCCCTTTGTGTTTTTTCAGACTAAATTTTTGACCGTCTCAGATTTCTTCCAAACTCATGATGTTGATTAGGCAGGTCCTGACTTACACAAAGGTGTGATTATTTTTAGCCTATCTCATCCCAAAGCTGAGATATGAGGACAAACTTAACTGGGATTTTCTCTCAATAGGTTTATTGGTGTTGAATATATTGGAATTAAATTTATGAGCTTTTTATACATCCAATACAGCAAAATACAGATGCAATGTAGGATATATTGGACTGACTAGGCTTTTCTGATCGCACCCTTCTACTCATGTGTTTACCTAGCTTCACTGGAAGTAGGAATCCCATCATGAAATTTACAGTTATTAATTTTATGCAGCACAGCATGTCCCTATATCTTAGCTTTGGGATGTGATAGGACAAAAATTACCACACCACTGTCTTCGTCAGGACCTCTCTGACACACGGTGTGTGTTTGAAGAAGATCTGAGGAGGTCACATATTTCACTCAAAAAAACACTAAGGGGTACCCCTTTGTGTTTTTTTAGACTAAATTTTTGACCGTCTCAGATTTCTTCCAAACTCACGATGTTGATTAGGCAGGTCCTGACTTACACAAAGGTGTTATTATTTTCAGCCTAACTCATCCCAAAGCTGAGATATGAGGACAAACTTAACTGGGATTTTCTCTCAATAGGTTTATTTGTGTTGAATATATTGGAATTAAATTTATGAGCTTGTTTTACGTCCAATAAAGCAAAATACAGATGCAATGTAGGATATATTGGACTGACTAGGCTTTTCTGATCGCACCCTTCTACTCATGTGTTTACCTAGCTTCACTGGAAGTAGGAATCCCATCATGAAATTTACAGTTATACATTTTATGCAGCACAACATGTCCCTATATATTAGCTTTGGGATGTGGTAGGGCAACAATTACCACACCATTGTCTTCGTCAGGACCTCTCTGACACACGGTGTGGGTTTGAAAAAGATCTGAAGAGGTCACATATTTCACCCAAAAAAACACTAAGGGGTACCCCTTTGTGTTTTTTTAGACTAAATTTTTGACCATCTCAGATTTCTTCCACACTCACGGTGTTGATTAGGCAGGTCCTGACTTACACAAAGGAGTGATTATTTTCAGCCTATCTCATCCCAAAGCTGAGATATGAGGACAAACTTAACTGGGATTTTCTCTCAATAGGTTTATTGGTGTTGAATATATTGGAATTAAATTTATGAGCTTGTTATACATCCAATAAAGAAAAATACAGATGCAATGTAGGATATATTGGACTGACTAGGCTTTTCTGATCGCACCCTTCTTCTCATGTGTTTACCTAGCTTCACTGTAAGTAGGAATCCCATCATGAAATTTACAGTTATTAATTTTATGCAGCACAGCATGTCCCTATATCTTAGCTTTGGGATGTGGTAGGACAAAAATTACCACACCACTGTCTTCGTCAGGACCTCCCTGACACACGGTGTGGGTTTGAAGAAGATCTGAAGAGGTCACATATTTCACCCAAAAAAACACTAAGGGGTACCCCTTTGTGTTTTTTCAGACTAAATTTTTGACCGTCTCAGATTTCTTCCAAACTCACGATGTTGATTAGGCAGGTCCTGACTTACACAAAGGTGTGATTATTTCCAGCCTATCTCATCCCAAAGCTGAGATATGAGGTCTAACGTAAGTGGGATTTTCTCTCAATAGGTTTATTTGTGTTGAATATATTGGAATTAAATTTATGAGCTTGTTATACATCCAATAAAGAAAAATACAGATGCAATGTAGGATATATTGGACTGACTAGGCTTTTCTGATCGCACCCTTCTTCTCATGTGTTTACCTAGCTTCACTGTAAGTAGGAATCCCATCATGAAATTTACAGTTATTAATTTTATGCAGCACAGCATGTCCCTATATCTTAGCTTTGGGATGTGGTAGGGCAAAAATTACCACACCACTGTTTTCGTCAGGACCTCTCTGACACACGGTGTGGGTTTGAAGAAGAGCTGAGGAGGTCACATATTTCACCCAAAAAAACACTAAGAGGTACCCCTTTGTGTTTTTTTAGACTAAATTTTTGACCATCTCAGATTTCTTCCAAACTCACGATGTTCATTAGGCAGGTCCTGACTTACACAAAGGTGTGATTATTTTCAGCCTATCTCGTCCCAAAGCTGAGATATGAGGACAAACTTAACTGGGATTTTCTCTTAATAGGTTTATTGGTGTTGAATATATTGGAATTAAATTTATGAGCTTTTTATACGTCCAATAAAGCAAAATACAGATGCAATGTAGGATGTATTGGACTGACTAGGCTTTTCTAATCGCACCCTTCTACTCATGTGTTTACCTAGCTTCACTGGAAGTAGGAATCCCATCATGAAATTTACAGTTATACATTTTATGCAGCACAGCATGTCCCTATAATTTAGCTTTGGGATGTGGTAGGGCAAAAATTACCACACCACTGTCTTCGTCAGGACCTCCCTGACACACGGTGTGGGATTGAACAAGATCTGAAGAGGTCACATATTTCACCCAAAAAACACTAAGGGGTACCCCTTTGTGTTTTTTCAGTCTAAATTTTTGACCGTCTCAGATTTCTTCCAAACTCACGATGTTCATTAGGCAGGTCCTGACTTACACAAAGGTGTGATTATTTTCAGCCTATCTCATCCCAAAGCTGAGATATGAGGACAAACTGAACTGGGATTTTCTCTCAATAGGTTTATTGGTGTTGAATATATTGGAATTGAATTCGTGAGCTTTTTATACGTCCAATAAAGCAAAATACAGATGCACTGTAGGATATATTGGACTGACTAGGCTTTTCTGATCGCACCCTTCTACTCATGTGTTTACCTAGCTTCACTGGAAGTAGGAATCCCATCATGAAATTTACAGTTATACATTTTATGCAGCACAACATGTCCCTATATCTCAGCTCTGGGATGTTGTAGGGCAA
Organism: Hoplias malabaricus; assembly: GCF_029633855.1. Classification (NCBI taxonomy): domain Eukaryota; kingdom Metazoa; phylum Chordata; class Actinopteri; order Characiformes; family Erythrinidae; genus Hoplias; species Hoplias malabaricus. The sequence continues at coordinate 89,966,294 of NC_089820.1, read as the reverse complement.
CAATTACCACACCACTGTCTTCGTCAGGACCTCCCTGACACACGGTGTGGGTTTGAAGAAGATCTGAAGAGGTCACATATTTCACCCAAAAAAACACTAAGGGGTACCCCTTTGTGTTTTTTCAGACTAAATTTTTGACCGTCTCAGATTTCTTCCAAACTCATGATGTTGATTAGGCAGGTCCTGACTTACACAAAGGTGTGATTATTTTTAGCCTATCTCATCCCAAAGCTGAGATATGAGGACAAACTTAACTGGGATTTTCTCTCAATAGGTTTATTGGTGTTGAATATATTGGAATTAAATTTATGAGCTTGTTATACGTCCAATAAAGCAAATTACAGATGCAATGTAGGATATATTGGACTGACTAGGCTTTTCTGATCGCACCCTTCTACTCATGTGTTTACCTAGCTTCACTGGAAGTAGGAATCCCATCATGAAATTTACAGTTATTAATTTTATGCAGCACAGCATGTCCCTATATCTTAGCTTTGGGATGTGGTAGGACAAAAAATACCACACCACTGTCTTTGTCAGGACCTCTCTGACACACGGTGTGTGTTTGAAGAAGATCTGAGGAGGTCACATATTTCACTCAAAAAAACACTAAGGGGTACCCCTTTGTGTTTTTTTAGACTAAATTTTTGACCATCTCAGATTTCTTCCAAACTCACGATGTTGATTAGGCAGGTCCTGACTTACACAAAGGTGTGATAATTTTTAGCCTATCTCATCCCAAAGCTGAGATATGAGGACTAACTTGACTGGGATTTTCTCTCAATAGGTTTATTGGTGTTGAATATATTGGAATTAAATTTATGAGCTTGTTTTACGTCCAATAAAGCAAAATATAGATGCAATGTAGGATATATTGTACTGACTAGGCTTTTCTGATTGCACCCTTCTACTCATGTGTTTACCTAGCTTCACTGGAAGTAGGAATCCCATCATGAAATTTACAGTTATACATTTTATGCAGCACAACATGTCCCTATATATTAGCTTTGGGATGTGGTAGGGCAACAATTACCACACCATTGTCTTCGTCAGGACCTCTCTGACACATGGTGTGGGTTTGAAGAAGATCTGAAGAGGTCACATATTTCACCCAAAAAAACACTAAGGGGTACCCCTTTGTGTTTTTTTAGACTAAATTTTTGACCATCTCAGATTTCTTCCACACTCACGATGTTGATTAGGCAGGTCCTGACTTACACAAAGGTGTGATTATTTTCAGCCTAACTCATCCCAAAGCTGAGATATGAGGACAAACTTAACTGGGATTTTCTCTCAATAGGTTTATTGGTGTTGAATATATTGGAATTAAATTTATGAGCTTGTTATACATCCAATAAAGAAAAATACAGATGCAATGTAGGATATATTGGACTGACTAGGCTATTCTGATCGCACCCTTCTACTCATGTGTTTACCTAGCTTCACTGGAAGTAGGAATCCCATCATGAAATTTACAGTTATTAATTTTATGCAGCACAGCATGTCCCTATATCTTAGCTTTGGGATGTGGTAGGACAAAAATTACCACACCACTGTCTTCGTCAGGACCTCCCTGACACACGGTGTGGGTTTGAAGAAGATCTGAAGAGGTCACATATTTCACCCAAAAAAACACTAAGGGGTACCCCTTTGTGTTTTTTCAGACTAAATTTTTAACCGTCTCAGATTTCTTCCAAACTCACGATGTTGATTAGGCAGGTCCTGACTTACACAAAGGTGTGATTATTTCCAGCCTATCTCATCCCAAAGCTGAGATATGAGGTCTAACGTAAGTGGGATTTTCTCTCAATAGGTTTATTTGTGTTGAATATATTGGAATTAAATTTATGAGCTTGTTATACATCCAATAAAGAAAAATACAGATGCAATGTAGGATATATTGGACTGACTAGGCTTTTCTGATCGCACCCTTCTTCTCATGTGTTTACCTAGCTTCACTGTAAGTAGGAATCCCATCATGAAATTTACAGTTATTAATTTTATGCAGCACAGCATGTCCCTATATCTTAGCTTTGGGATGTGATAGGGCAAAAATTACCACACCACTGTTTTCGTCAGGACCTCTCTGACACACGGTGTGGGTTTGAAGAAGAGCTGAGGAGGTCACATATTTCACCCAAAAAAACACTAAGAGGTACCCCTTTGTGTTTTTTTAGACTAAATTTTTGACCATCTCAGATTTCTTCCAAACTCACGATGTTCATTAGGCAGGTCCTGACTTACACAAAGGTGTGATTATTTTCAGCCTATCTCGTCCCAAAGCTGAGATATGAGGACAAACTTAACTGGGATTTTCTCTTAATAGGTTTATTGGTGTTGAATATATTGGAATTAAATTTATGAGTTTTTTATACGTCCAATAAAGCAACATACAGATGCAATGTAGGATGTATTGGACTGACTAGGCTTTTCTAATCGCACCCTTCTACTCATGTGTTTACCTAGCTTCACTGGAAGTAGGAATCCCATCATGAAATTTACAGTTATACATTTTATGCAGCACAGCATGTCCCTATAATTTAGCTTTGGGATGTGGTAGGGCAAAAATTACCTCACCACTGTCTTCGTCAGGACCTCCCTGACACACGGTGTGGGTTTGAAGAAGATCTGAAGAGGTCACATATTTCACCCAAAAAAACACTAAGGTACCCCTTTGTGTTTTTTCAGACTAAATTTTTGACCGTCTCAGATTTCTTCCAAACTCATGATGTTGATTAGGCAGGTCCTGACTTACACAAAGGTGTGATTATTTTTAGCCTATCTCATCCCAAAGCTGAGATATGAGGACAAACTTAACTGGGATTTTCTCTCAATAGGTTTATTGGTGTTGAATATATTGGAATTAAATTTATGAGCTTGTTATACGTCCAATAAAGCAAATTACAGATGCAATGTAGGATATATTGGACTGACTAGGCTTTTCTGATCGCACCCTTCTACTCATGTGTTTACCTAGCTTCACTGGAAGTAGGAATCCCATCATGAAATTTACAGTTATTAATTTTATGCAGCACAGCATGTCCCTATATCTTAGCTTTGGGATGTGGTAGGACAAAAAATACCACACCACTGTCTTTGTCAGGACCTCTCTGACACACGGTGTGTGTTTGAAGAAGATCTGAGGAGGTCACATATTTCACTCAAAAAAACACTAAGGGGTACCCCTTTGTGTTTTTTTAGACTAAATTTTTGACCATCTCAGATTTCTTCCAAACTCACGATGTTGATTAGGCAGGTCCTGACTTACACAAAGGTGTGATAATTTTTAGCCTATCTCATCCCAAAGCTGAGATATGAGGACTAACTTGACTGGGATTTTCTCTCAATAGGTTTATTGGTGTTGAATATATTGGAATTAAATTTATGAGCTTGTTTTACGTCCAATAAAGCAAAATATAGATGCAATGTAGGATATATTGTACTGACTAGGCTTTTCTGATTGCACCCTTCTACTCATGTGTTTACCTAGCTTCACTGGAAGTAGGAATCCCATCATGAAATTTACAGTTATACATTTTATGCAGCACAACATGTCCCTATATATTAGCTTTGGGATGTGGTAGGGCAACAATTACCACACCATTGTCTTCGTCAGGACCTCTCTGACACATGGTGTGGGTTTGAAGAAGATCTGAAGAGGTCACATATTTCACCCAAAAAAACACTAAGGGGTACCCCTTTGTGTTTTTTTAGACTAAATTTTTGACCATCTCAGATTTCTTCCACACTCACGATGTTGATTAGGCAGGTCCTGACTTACACAAAGGTGTGATTATTTTCAGCCTAACTCATCCCAAAGCTGAGATATGAGGACAAACTTAACTGGGATTTTCTCTCAATAGGTTTATTGGTGTTGAATATATTGGAATTAAATTTATGAGCTTGTTATACATCCAATAAAGAAAAATACAGATGCAATGTAGGATATATTGGACTGACTAGGCTATTCTGATCGCACCCTTCTACTCATGTGTTTACCTAGCTTCACTGGAAGTAGGAATCCCATCATGAAATTTACAGTTATTAATTTTATGCAGCACAGCATGTCCCTATATCTTAGCTTTGGGATGTGGTAGGACAAAAATTACCACACCACTGTCTTCGTCAGGACCTCCCTGACACACGGTGTGGGTTTGAAGAAGATCTGAAGAGGTCACATATTTCACCCAAAAAAACACTAAGGGGTACCCCTTTGTGTTTTTTCAGACTAAATTTTTAACCGTCTCAGATTTCTTCCAAACTCACGATGTTGATTAGGCAGGTCCTGACTTACACAAAGGTGTGATTATTTCCAGCCTATCTCATCCCAAAGCTGAGATATGAGGTCTAACGTAAGTGGGATTTTCTCTCAATAGGTTTATTTGTGTTGAATATATTGGAATTAAATTTATGAGCTTGTTATACATCCAATAAAGAAAAATACAGATGCAATGTAGGATATATTGGACTGACTAGGCTTTTCTGATCGCACCCTTCTTCTCATGTGTTTACCTAGCTTCACTGTAAGTAGGAATCCCATCATGAAATTTACAGTTATTAATTTTATGCAGCACAGCATGTCCCTATATCTTAGCTTTGGGATGTGATAGGGCAAAAATTACCACACCACTGTTTTCGTCAGGACCTCTCTGACACACGGTGTGGGTTTGAAGAAGAGCTGAGGAGGTCACATATTTCACCCAAAAAAACACTAAGAGGTACCCCTTTGTGTTTTTTTTGACTAAATTTTTGACCATCTCAGATTTCTTCCAAACTCACGATGTTCATTAGGCAGGTCCTGACTTACACAAAGGTGTGATTATTTTCAGCCTATCTCGTCCCAAAGCTGAGATATGAGGACAAACTTAACTGGGATTTTCTCTTAATAGGTTTATTGGTGTTGAATATATTGGAATTAAATTTATGAGTTTTTTATACGTCCAATAAAGCAACATACAGATGCAATGTAGGATGTATTGGACTGACTAGGCTTTTCTAATCGCACCCTTCTACTCATGTGTTTACCTAGCTTCACTGGAAGTAGGAATCCCATCATGAAATTTACAGTTATACATTTTATGCAGCACAGCATGTCCCTATAATTTAGCTTTGGGATGTGGTAGGGCAAAAATTACCTCACCACTGTCTTCGTCAGGACCTCCCTGACACACGGTGTGGGTTTGAAGAAGATCTGAAGAGGTCACATATTTCACCCAAAAAAACACTAAGGTACCCCTTTGTGTTTTTTCAGACTAAATTTTTGACCGTCTCAGATTTCTTCCAAACTCATGATGTTGATTAGGCAGGTCCTGACTTACACAAAGGTGTGATTATTTTTAGCCTATCTCATCCCAAAGCTGAGATATGAGGACAAACTTGACTGGATTTTCTCTCAATAGGTCTATTGGTGTTGAATATATTGGAATTAAATTTATGAGCTTTTTATACATCCAATACAGCAAAATACAGATGCAATGTAGGATATATTGGACTGACTAGGCTTTTCTGATCGCACCCTTCTACTCATGTGTTTACCTAGCTTCACTGGAAGTAGGAATCCCATCATGAAATTTACAGTTATTAATTTTATGCAGCACAGCATGTCCCTATATCTTAGCTTTGGGATGTGGTAGGACAAAAATTACCACACCACTCTCTTCGTCAGGACCTCTCTGACACACGGTGTGTGTTTGAAGAAGATCTGAGGAAGTCACATATTTCACTCAAAAAAACATTAAGGGGTACCCCTTTGTGTTTTTTTAGACTAAATTTTTGACCGTCTCAGATTTCTTCCAAACTCACGATGTTGATTAGGCAGGTCCTGACTTACACAAAGGTGTGATTATTTTCAGCCTAACTCATCCCAAAGCTGAGATATGAGGACAAACTTAACTGGGATTTTCTCTCAATAGGTTTATTTGTGTTGAATATATTGGAATTAAATTTATGAGCTTGTTTTACGTCCAATAAAGCAAAATACAGATGCAATGTAGGATATATTGGACTGACTAGGCTTTTCTGATCGCACCCTTCTACTCATGTGTTTACCTAGCTTCACTGGAAGTAGGAATCCCATCATGAAATTTACAGTTATACATTTTATGCAGCACAACATGTCCCTATATATTAGCTTTGGGATGTGGTAGGGCAACAATTACCACATCATTGTCTTCGTCAGGACCTCTCTGACACACGGTGTGGGTTTGAAGAAGATCTGAAGAGGTCACATATTTCACCCCAAAAAACACTGAGGGGTACCCCTTTGTGTTTTTTTAGACTAAATTTTTGACCATCTCAGATTTCTTCCACACTCACGATGTTGATTAGGCAGGTCCTGACTTACACAAAGGTGTGATTATTTTCAGCCTATCTCATCCCAAAGCTGAGATATGAGGACAAACTTAACTGGGATTTTCTCTCAATAGGTTTATTGGTGTTGAATATATTGGAATTAAATTTATGAGCTTGTTATACGTCCAATAAAGCAAATTACAGATGCAATGTAGGATATATTGGACTGACTAGGCTTTTCTGATCGCACCCTTCTACTCATGTGTTTACCTAGCTTCACTGGAAGTAGGAATCCCATCATGAAATTTACAGTTATTAATTTTATGCAGCACAGCATGTCCCTATATCTTAGCTTTGGGATGTGGTAGGACAAAAAATACCACACCACTGTCTTTGTCAGGACCTCTCTGACACACGGTGTGTGTTTGAAGAAGATCTGAGGAGGTCACATATTTCACTCAAAAAAACACTAAGGGGTACCCCTTTGTGTTTTTTTAGACTAAATTTTTGACCATCTCAGATTTCTTCCAAACTCACGATGTTGATTAGGCAGGTCCTGACTTACACAAAGGTGTGATAATTTTTAGCCTATCTCATCCCAAAGCTGAGATATGAGGACTAACTTGACTGGGATTTTCTCTCAATAGGTTTATTGGTGTTGAATATATTGGAATTAAATTTATGAGCTTGTTATACATCCAATAAAGAAAAATACAGATGCAATGTAGGATATATTGGACTGACTAGGCTTTTCTGATCGCACCCTTCTTCTCATGTGTTTACCTAGCTTCACTGTAAGTAGGAATCCCATCATGAAATTTACAGTTATTAATTTTATGCAGCACAGCATGTCCCTATATCTTAGCTTTGGGATGTGATAGGGCAAAAATTACCACACCACTGTTTTCGTCAGGACCTCTCTGACACACGGTGTGGGTTTGAAGAAGAGCTGAGGAGGTCACATATTTCACCCAAAAAAACACTAAGAGGTACCCCTTTGTGTTTTTTTAGACTAAATTTTTGACCATCTCAGATTTCTTCCAAACTCACGATGTTCATTAGGCAGGTCCTGACTTACACAAAGGTGTGATTATTTTCAGCCTATCTCGTCCCAAAGCTGAGATATGAGGACAAACTTAACTGGGATTTTCTCTTAATAGGTTTATTGGTGTTGAATATATTGGAATTAAATTTATGAGCTTTTTATACGTCCAATAAAGCAAAATACAGATGCAATGTAGGATGTATTGGACTGACTAGGCTTTTCTAATCGCACCCTTCTACTCATGTGTTTACCTAGCTTCACTGGAAGTAGGAATCCCATCATGAAATTTACAGTTATACATTTTATGCAGCACAGCATGTCCCTATAATTTAGCTTTGGGATGTGGTAGGGCAAAAATTACCTCACCACTGTCTTCGTCAGGACCTCCCTGACACATGGTGTGGGTTTGAAGAAGATCTGAAGAGGTCACATATTTCACCCAAAATAACACTAAGGGGTACCCCTTTGTGTTTTTTCAGACTAAATTTTTGACCGTCTCAGATTTCTTCCAAACTCATGATGTTGATTAGGCAGGTCCTGACTTACACAAAGGTGTGATTATTTTTAGCCTATCTCATCCCAAAGCTGAGATATGAGGACAAACTTAACTGGATTTTCTCTCAATAGGTCTATTGGTGTTGAATATATTGGAATTAAATTTATGAGCTTTTTATACATCCAATACAGCAAAATACAGATGCAATGTAGGATATATTGGACTGACTAGGCTTTTCTGATCGCACCCTTCTACTCATGTGTTTACCTAGCTTCACTGGAAGTAGGAATCCCATCATGAAATTTACAGTTATTAATTTTATGCAGCACAGCATGTCCCTATATCTTAGCTTTGGGATGTGGTAGGACAAAAATTACCACACCACTCTCTTCGTCAGGACCTCTCTGACACACGGTGTGTGTTTGAAGAAGATCTGAGGAAGTCACATATTTCACTCAAAAAAACATTAAGGGGTACCCCTTTGTGTTTTTTTAGACTAAATTTTTGACCGTCTCAGATTTCTTCCAAACTCACGATGTTGATTAGGCAGGTCCTGACTTACACAAAGGTGTGATTATTTTCAGCCTAACTCATCCCAAAGCTGAGATATGAGGACAAACTTAACTGGGATTTTCTCTCAATAGGTTTATTTGTGTTGAATATATTGGAATTAAATTTATGAGCTTGTTTTACGTCCAATAAAGCAAAATACAGATGCAATGTAGGATATATTGGACTGACTAGGCTTTTCTGATCGCACCCTTCTACTCATGTGTTTACCTAGCTTCACTGGAAGTAGGAATCCCATCATGAAATTTACAGTTATACATTTTATGCAGCACAACATGTCCCTATATATTAGCTTTGGGATGTGGTAGGGCAACAATTACCACACCATTGTATTCGTCAGGACCTCTCTGACACATGGTGTGGGTTTGAAGAAGATCTGAAGAGGTCACATATTTCACCCAAAAAAACACTAAGGGGTACCCCTTTGTGTTTTTTTAGACTAAATTTTTGACCATCTCAGATTTCTTCCACACTCACGATGTTGATTAGGCAGGTCCTGACTTACACAAAGGTGTGATTATTTTCAGCCTAACTCATCCCAAAGCTGAGATATGAGGACAAACTTAACTGGGATTTTCTCTCAATAGGTTTATTGGTGTTGAATATATTGGAATTAAATTTATGAGCTTGTTATACATCCAATAAAGAAAAATACAGATGCAATGTAGGATATATTGGACTGACTAGGCTATTCTGATCGCACCCTTCTACTCATGTGTTTACCTAGCTTCACTGGAAGTAGGAATCCCATCATGAAATTTACAGTTATTAATTTTATGCAGCACAGCATGTCCCTATATCTTAGCTTTGGGATGTGGTAGGACAAAAATTACCACACCACTGTCTTCGTCAGGACCTCCCTGACACACGGTGTGGGTTTGAAGAAGATCTGAAGAGGTCACATATTTCACCCAAAAAAACACTAAGGGGTACCCCTTTGTGTTTTTTCAGACTAAATTTTTGACCGTCTCAGATTTCTTCCAAACTCACGATGTTGATTAGGCAGGTCCTGACTTACACAAAGGTGTGATTATTTCCAGCCTATCTCATCCCAAAGCTGAGATATGAGGTCTAACGTAAGTGGGATTTTCTCTCAATAGGTTTATTTGTGTTGAATATATTGGAATTAAATTTATGAGCTTGTTATACATCCAATAAAGAAAAATACAGATGCAATGTAGGATATATTGGACTGACTAGGCTATTCTGATCGCACCCTTCTACTCATGTGTTTACCTAGCTTCACTGGAAGTAGGAATCCCATCATGAAATTTACAGTTATTAATTTTATGCAGCACAGCATGTCCCTATATCTTAGCTTTGGGATGTGATAGGGCAAAAATTACCACACCACTGTTTTCGTCAGGACCTCTCTGACACACGGTGTGGGTTTGAAGAAGAGCTCAGGAGGTCACATATTTCACCCAAAAAAACACTAAGAGGTACCCCTTTGTGTTTTTTTAGACTAAATTTTTGACCATCTCAGATTTCTTCCAAACTCACGATGTTCATTAGGCAGGTCCTGACTTACACAAAGGTGTGATTATTTTCAGCCTATCTCGTCCCAAAGCTGAGATATGAGGACAAACTTAACTGGGATTTTCTCTTAATAGGTTTATTGGTGTTGAATATATTGGAATTAAATTTATGAGCTTTTTATACGTCCAATAAAGCAAAATACAGATGCAATGTAGGATGTATTGGACTGACTAGGCTTTTCTAATCGCACCCTTCTACTCATGTGTTTACCTAGCTTCACTGGAAGTAGGAATCCCATCATGAAATTTACAGTTATACATTTTATGCAGCACAGCATGTCCCTATAATTTAGCTTTGGGATGTGGTAGGGCAAAAATTACCACACCACTGTCTTCGTCAGGACCTCCCTGACACACGGTGTGGGTTTGAAGAAGATCTGAAGAGGTCACATATTTCACCCAAAAAAACACTAAGGGGTACCCCTTTGTGTTTTTTCAGACTAAATTTTTGACCGTCTCAGATTTCTTCCAAACTCATGATGTTGATTAGGCAGGTCCTGACTTACACAAAGGTGTGATTATTTTTAGCCTATCTCATCCCAAAGCTGAGATATGAGGACAAACTTAACTGGGATTTTCTCTCAATAGGTCTATTGGTGTTGAATATATTGGAATTAAATTTATGAGCTTTTTATACATCCAATACAGCAAAATACAGATGCAATGTAGGATATATTGGACTGACTAGGCTTTTCTGATCGCACCCTTCTACTCATGTGTTTACCTAGCTTCACTGGAAGTAGGAATCCCATCATGAAATTTACAGTTATTAATTTTATGCAGCACAACATGTCCCTATATCTTAGCTTTGGGATGTGGTAGGACAAAAATTACCACACCACTCTCTTCGTCAGGACCTCTCTGACACACGGTGTGTGTTTGAAGAAGATCTGAGGAAGTCACATATTTCACTCAAAAAAACATTAAGGGGTACCCGTTTGTGTTTTTTTAGACTAAATTTTTGACCGTCTCAGATTTCTTCCAAACTCACGATGTTGATTAGGCAGGTCCTGACTTACACAAAGGTGTGATTATTTTCAGCCTAACTCATCCCAAAGCTGAGATATGAGGACAAACTTAACTGGGATTTTCTCTCAATAGGTTTATTTGTGTTGAATATATTGGAATTAAATTTATGAGCTTGTTTTACGTCCAATAAAGCAAAATACAGATGCAATGTAGGATATATTGGACTGACTAGGCTTTTCTGATCGCACCCTTCTACTCATGTGTTTACCTAGCTTCACTGGAAGTAGGAATCCCATCATGAAATTTACAGTTATACATTTTATGCAGCACAACATGTCCCTATATATTAGCTTTGGGATGTGGTAGGGCAACAATTACCACACCATTGTCTTCGTCAGGACCTCTCTGACACATGGTGTGGGTTTGAAGAAGATCTGAAGAGGTCACATATTTCACCCAAAAAAACACTAAGGGGTACCCCTTTGTGTTTTTTTAGACTAAATTTTTGACCATCTCAGATTTCTTCCACACTCACGATGTTGATTAGGCAGGTCCTGACTTACACAAAGGTGTGATTATTTTCAGCCTAACTCATCCCAAAGCTGAGATATGAGGACAAACTTAACTGGGATTTTCTCTCAATAGGTTTATTGGTGTTGAATATATTGGAATTAAATTTATGAGCTTGTTATACATCCAATAAAGAAAAATACAGATGCAATGTAGGATATATTGGACTGACTAGGCTATTCTGATCGCACCCTTCTACTCATGTGTTTACCTAGCTTCACTGGAAGTAGGAATCCCATCATGAAATTTACAGTTATTAATTTTATGCAGCACAGCATGTCCCTATATCTTAGCTTTGGGATGTGGTAGGACAAAAATTACCACACCACTGTCTTCGTCAGGACCTCCCTGACACACGGTGTGGGTTTGAAGAAGATCTGAAGAGGTCACATATTTCACCCAAAAAAACACTAAGGGGTACCCCTTTGTGTTTTTTCAGACTAAATTTTTGACCGTCTCAGATTTCTTCCAAACTCACGATGTTGATTAGGCAGGTCCTGACTTACACAAAGGTGTGATTATTTCCAGCCTATCTCATCCCAAAGCTGAGATATGAGGTCTAACGTAAGTGGGATTTTCTCTCAATAGGTTTATTTGTGTTGAATATATTGGAATTAAATTTATGAGCTTGTTATACATCCAATAAAGAAAAATACAGATGCAATGTAGGATATATTGGACTGACTAGGCTTTTCTGATCGCACCCTTCTTCTCATGTGTTTACCTAGCTTCACTGTAAGTAGGAATCCCATCATGAAATTTACAGTTATTAATTTTATGCAGCACAGCATGTCCCTATATCTTAGCTTTGGGATGTGATAGGGCAAAAATTACCACACCACTGTTTTCGTCAGGACCTCTCTGACACACGGTGTGGGTTTGAAGAAGAGCTGAGGAGGTCACATATTTCACCCAAAAAAACACTAAGAGGTACCCCTTTGTGTTTTTTTAGACTAAATTTTTGACCATCTCAGATTTCTTCCAAACTCACGATGTTCATTAGGCAGGTCCTGACTTACACAAAGGTGTGATTATTTTCAGCCTATCTCGTCCCAAAGCTGAGATATGAGGACAAACTTAACTGGGATTTTCTCTTAATAGGTTTATTGGTGTTGAATATATTGGAATTAAATTTATGAGCTTTTTATACGTCCAATAAAGCAAAATACAGATGCAATGTAGGATGTATTGGACTGACTAGGCTTTTCTAATCGCACCCTTCTACTCATGTGTTTACCTAGCTTCACTGGAAGTAGGAATCCCATCATGAAATTTACAGTTATACATTTTATGCAGCACAGCATGTCCCTATAATTTAGCTTTGGGATGTGGTAGGGCAAAAATTACCACACCACTGTCTTCGTCAGGACCTCCCTGACACACGGTGTGGGTTTGAAGAAGATCTGAAGAGGTCACATATTTCACCCAAAAAAACACTAAGGGGTACCCCTTTGTGTTTTTTTAGACTAAATTTTTGACCGTCTCAGATTTCTTCCAAACTCATGATGTTGATTAGGCAGGTCCTGACTTACACAAAGGTGTGATTATTTTTAGCCTATCTCATCCCAAAGCTGAGATATGAGGACAAACTTAACTGGGATTTTCTCTCAATAGGTCTATTGGTGTTGAATATATTGGAATTAAATTTATGAGCTTTTTATACATCCAATACAGCAAAATACAGATGCAATGTAGGATATATTGGACTGACTAGGCTTTTCTGATCGCACCCTTCTACTCATGTGTTTACCTAGCTTCACTGGAATGAGGAATCCCATCATGAAATTTACAGTTATACATTTTATGCAGCACAACATGTCCCTATATCTTAGTTTTGGGATGTGGTAGGGCAACAATTACCACACCACTGTCTTCGTCAGGACCTCTCTGACACATGGTGTGGGTTTGAAGAAGATCTGAAGAGGTCACATATTTCACCCAAAAAAACACTAAGGGGTACCCCTTTGTGTTTTTTCAGACTAAATTTTTGACCATCTCAGATTTCTTCCAAACTCACGATGTTGATTAGGCAGGTCCTGACTTACACAAAGGTGTGATTATTTTCAGCCTAACTCATCCCAAAGCTGAGATATGAGGACAAACTTAACTGGGATTTTCTCTCAATAGGTTTATTTGTGTTGACTATATTGGAATTAAATTTATGAGCTTGTTTTACGTCCAATAAAGCAAAATACAGATGCAATGTAGGATATATTGGACTGACTAGGCTTTTCTGATCGCACCCTTCTACTCATGTGTTTACCTAGCTTCACTGGAATGAGGAATCCCATCATGAAATTTACAGTTATACATTTTATGCAGCACAACATGTCCCTATATCTTAGCTTTGGGATGTGGTAGGGCAACAATTACCACACCACTGTCTTCGTCAGGACCTCTCTGACACACGGTGTGGGTTTGAAGAAGATCTGAAGAGGTCACATATTTCACCCAAAAAAACACTAAGGGGTACCCCTTTGTGTTTTTTTAGACTAAATTTTTGACCATCTCAGATTTCTTCCACACTCACGATGTTGATTAGGCAGGTCCTGACTTACACAAAGGTGTGATTATTTTCAGCCTATCTCATCCCAAAGCTGAGATATGAGGACAAACTTAACTGGGATTTTCTCTCAATAGGTTTATTGGTGTTGAATATATTGGAATTAAATTTATGAGCTTGTTATACGTCCAATAAAGCAAAATACAGATGCAATGTAGGATATATTGGACTGACTAGGCTTTTCTGATCGCACCCTTCTACTCATGTGTTTACCTAGCTTCACTGGAAGTAGGAATCCCATCATGAAATTTACAGTTATTAATTTTATGCAGCACAGCATGTCCCTATATCTTAGATTTGGGATGTGGTAGGACAAAAATTACCACACCACTGTCTTCGTCAGGACCTCCCTGACACACGGTGTGGGTTTGAAGAAGATCTGAAGAGGTCACATATTTCACCCAAAAAAACACTAAGGGGTACCCCTTTGTGTTTTTTCAGACAAAATTTTTGACCGTCTCAGATTTCTTCCAAACTCACGATGTTGATTAGGCAGGTCCTGACTTACACAAAGGTGTGATTATTTCCAGCCTATCTCATCCCAAAGCTGAGATATGAGGTCTAACGTAAGTGGGATTTTCTCTCAATAGGTTTATTTGTGTTGAATATATTGGAATTAAATTTATGAGCTTGTTATACATCCAATAAAGAAAAATACAGATGCAATGTAGGATATATTGGACTGACTAGGCTTTTCTGATCGCACCCTTCTTCTCATGTGTTTACCTAGCTTCACTGTAAGTAGGAATCCCATCATGAAATTTACAGTTATTAATTTTATGCAGCACAGCATGTCCCTATATCTTAGCTTTGGGATGTGGTAGGGCAAAAATTACCACACCACTGTTTTCGTCAGGACCTCTCTGACACACGGTGTGGGTTTGAAGAAGAGCTGAGGAGGTCACATATTTCACCCAAAAAAACACTAAGAGGTACCCCTTTGTGTTTTTTTAGACTAAATTTTTGACCATCTCAGATTTCTTCCAAACTCGCGATGTTGATTAGGCAGGTCCTGACTTACACAAAGGTGTGATTATTTTCAGCCTATCTCGTCCCAAAGCTGAGATATGAGGACAAACTTAACTGGGATTTTCTCTTAATAGGTTTATTGGTGTTGAATATATTGGAATTAAATTTATGAGCTTTTTATATGTCCAAAAAAGCAAAATACAGATGCAATGTAGGATGTATTGGACTGACTAGGCTTTTCTGATCGCACCCTTCTACTCATGTGTTTACCTAGCTTCACTGGAAGTAGGAATCCCATCATGAAATTTACAGTTATTAATTTTATGCAGCACAGCATGTCCCTATATCTTAGCTTTGGGATGTGGTAGGACAAAAATTACCACACCACTGTCTTCGTCAGGACCTCCCTGACACACGGTGTGGGTTTGAACAAGATCTGAAGAGGTCACATATTTCACCCAAAAAAACACTAAGGGGTACCCCTTTGTGTTTTTTCAGACTAAATTTTTGACCGTCTCAGATTTCTTCCAAACTCACAATGTTCATTAGGCAGGTCCTGACTTACACAAAGGTGTGATTATTTTCAGCCTATCTCATCCCAAAGCTGAGATATGAGGACAAACTGAACTGGGATTTTCTCTCAATAGGTTTATTGGTGTTGAATATATTGGAATTAAATTCATGAGCTTTTTATATGTCCAATAAAGCAAAATACAGATGCAATGTAGGATGTATTGGACTGACTAGGCTTTTCTGATCGCACCCTTCTACTCATGTGTTTACCTAGCTTCACTGGAAGTAGGAATCCCATCATGAAATTTACAGTTATTAATTTTATGCAGCACAGCATGTCCCTATATATTAGCTTTGGGATGTGGTAGGACAAAAATTACCACACCACTCTCTTCGTCAGGACCTCTCTGACACACGGTGTGGGTTTGAAGAAGATCTGAGAAGGTCACATATTTCACCCAAAAAAACACTAAGGGGTACCCCTTTGTGTTTTTTTAGACTAAATTTTTGACCGTCTCAGATTTCTTCCAAACTCACGATGTTGATTAGGCAGGTCCTGACTTACACAAAGGTGTGATTATTTTCAGCCTAACTCATCCCAAAGCTGAGATATGAGGACAAACTTAACTGGGATTTTCTCTCAATAGGTTTATTTGTGTTGAATATATTGGAATTAAATTTATGAGCTTGTTTTACGTCCAATAAAGCAAAATACAGATGCAATGTAGGATATATTGGACTGACTAGGCTATTCTGATCGCACCCTTCTACTCATGTGTTTACCTAGCTTCACTGGAAGTAGGAATCCCATCATGAAATTTACAGTTATACATTTTATGCAGCACAGCATGTCCCTATATCTTAGCTTTGGGATGTGGTAGGACAAAAATTACCACACCACTGTCTTCGTCAGGACCTCCCTGACACACGGTGTGGGTTTGAACAAGATCTGAAGAGGTCACATATTTCACCCAAAAAAACACTAAGGGGTACCCCTTTGTGTTTTTTCAGACTAAATTTTTGACCGTCTCAGATTTCTTCCAAACTCACGATGTTGATTAGGCAGGTCCTGACTTACACAAGGTGTGATTATTTCCAGCCTATCTCATCCCAAAGCTGAGATATGAGGTCTAACGTAAGTGGGATTTTCTCTCAATAGGTTTATTGGTGTTGAATATATTGGAATTAAATTCATGAGCTTTTTATACGTCCAATAAAGCAAAATACAGATGCAATGTAGGATATATTGGACTGACTAGGCTTTTCTGATCGCACCCTTCTACTCATGTGTTTACCTAGCTTCACTGGAAGTAGGAATCCCATCATGAAATTTACAGTTATACATTTTATGCAGCACAACATGTCCCTATATCTCAGCTCTGGGATGTGGTAGGGCAACAATTACCACACCACTGTCTTCGTCAGGACCTCCCTGACACACGGTGTGGGTTTGAAGAAGATCTGAAGAGGTCACATATTTCACCCAAAAAAACACTAAGGGGTACCCCTTTGTGTTTTTTTAGACTAAATTTTATACCATCTCAGATTTCTTCCACACTCACGATGTTGATTAGGCAGGTCCTGACTTACACAAAGGTGTGATTATTTTCAGCCTATCTCATCCCAAAGCTGAGATATGAGGACAAACTTTACTGGGATTTTTTCTCAATAGGTTTATTGGTGTTGAATATATTGGAATTAAAATTATAAGCTTGTTATACGTCCAATAAAGCAAAATACAGATGCAATGTAGGATATATTGGACTGACTAGGCTTTTCTGATCGCACCCTTCTACTCATGTGTTTACCTAGCTTCACTGGAAGTAGGAATCCCATCATGAAATTTACAGTTATTAATTTTATGCAGCACAGCATGTCCCTATATATTAGCTTTGGGATGTGGTAGGACAAAAATTACCACACCACTCTCTTCGTCAGGACCTCTCTGAAACACGGTGTGGGTTTGAAGAAGATCTGAGGAGGTCACATATTTCACCCAAAAAAACACTAAGGGGTACCCCTTTGTGTTTTTTTAGACTAAATTTTTGACCGTCTCAGATTTCTTCCAAACTCACGATGTTGATTAGGCAGGTCCTGACTTACACAAAGGTGTGATTATTTTCAGCCTAACTCATCCCAAAGCTGAGATATGAGGACAAACTTAACTGGGATTTTCTCTCAATAGGTTTATTTGTGTTGAATATATTGGAATTAAATTTATGAGCTTGTTTTACGTCCAATAAAGCAAAATACAGATGCAATGTAGGATATATTGGACTGACTAGGCTATTCTGATCGCACCCTTCTACTCATGTGTTTACCTAGCTTCACTGGAAGTAGGAATCCCATCATGAAATTTACAGTTATTAATTTTATGCAGCACAGCATGTCCCTATATCTTAGCTTTGGGATGTGGTAGGACAAAAATTACCCCACCACTGTCTTCGTCAGGACCTCCCTGACACACGGTGTGGGTTTGAACAAGATCTGAAGAGGTCACATATTTCACCCAAAAAAACACTAAGGGGTACCCCTTTGTGTTTTTTCAGACTAAATTTTTGACCGTCTCAGATTTCTTCCAAACTCACGATGTTGATTAGGCAGGTCCTGACTTACACAAAGGTGTGATTATTTTCAGCCTAACTCATCCCAAAGCTGAGATATGAGGACAAACTTAACTGGGATTTTCTCTCAATAGGTTTATTGGTGTTGAATATATTGGAATTAAATTTATGAGCTTGTTATACATCCAATAAAGAAAAATACAGATGCAATGTAGGATATATTGGACTGACTAGGCT
The DNA here is from genome assembly GCF_029633855.1 of Hoplias malabaricus. Lineage (NCBI taxonomy): Eukaryota > Metazoa > Chordata > Actinopteri > Characiformes > Erythrinidae > Hoplias > Hoplias malabaricus. The sequence goes on along the minus strand of NC_089820.1, from coordinate 89,947,969 downwards.
ATTCTGATCGCACCCTTCTACTCATGTGTTTACCTAGCTTCACTGGAAGTAGGAATCCCATCATGAAATTTACAGTTATTAATTTTATGCAGCACAGCATGTCCCTATATCTTAGCTTTGGGATGTGGTAGGACAAAAATTACCACACCACTGTCTTCGTCAGGACCTCCCTGACACACAGTGTGGGTTTGAACAAGATCTGAAGAGGTCACATATTTCACCCAAAAAAACACTAAGGGGTACCCCTTTGTGTTTTTTCAGACTAAATTTTTGACCGTCTCAGATTTCTTCCAAACTCACGATGTTGATTAGGCAGGTCCTGACTTACACAAAGGTGTGATTATTTCCAGCCCATCTCATCCCAAAGCTGAGATATGAGGTCTAACGTAAGTGGGATTTTCTCTCAATAGGTTTATTTGTGTTGAATATATTGGAATTAAATTTATGAGCTTGTTATACATCCAATAAAGAAAAATACAGATGCAATGTAGGATATATTGGACTGACTAGGCTTTTCTGATAGCACCCTTCTTCTCATGTGTTTACCTAGCTTCACTGTAAGTAGGAATCCCATCATGAAATTTACAGTTATACATTTTATGCAGCACAACATGTCCCTATATCTTAGCTTTGGGATGTGGTAGGGCAACAATTACCACACCACTGTCTTCGTCAGGACCTCTCTGACACACGGTGTGGGTTTGAAGAAGATCTGAAGAGGTCACATATTTCACCCAAAAAAACACTAAGGGGTACCCCTTTGTGTTTTTTAAGACTAAATTTTTGACCATCTCAGATTTCTTCCACACTCACGATGTTGATTAGGCAGGTCCTGACTTACACAAAGGTGTGATTATTTTCAGCCTATCTCATCCCAAAGCTGAGATATGAGGACAAACTTAACTGGGATTTTCTCTCAATAGGTTTATTGGTGTTGAATATATTGGAATTAAATTTATGAGCTTGTTATACGTCCAATAAAGCAAAATACAGATGCAATGTAGGATATATTGGACTGACTAGGCTTTTCTGATCGCACCCTTCTACTCATGTGTTTACCTAGCTTCACTGGAAGTAGGAATCCCATCATGAAATTTACAGTTATTAATTTTATGCAGCATAGCATGTCCCTATATCTTAGCTTTGGGATGTGGTAGGACAAAAATTACCACACCACTCTCTTTGTCAGGACCTCTCTGACACACGGTGTGGGTTTGAAGAAGATCTGAGGAGGTCACATATTTCACCCAAAAAAACACTAAGGGGTACCCCTTTGTGTTTTTTTAGACTAAATTTTTGACCGTCTCAGATTTCTTCCACACTCACGATGTTGATTAGGCAGGTCTTGACTTACACAAAGGTGTGATTATTTTCAGCCTAACTCATCCCAAAGCTGAGATATGAGGACAAACTTAACTGGGATTTTCTCTCAATAGGTTTATTGGTGTTGAATATATTGGAATTAAATTTATGAGCTTGTTATACATCCAATAAAGAAAAATACAGATGCAATGTAGGATATATTGGACTGACTAGGCTATTCTGATCGCACCCTTCTACTCATGTGTTTACCAAGCTTCAATGGAAGTAGGAATCCCATCATGAAATTTACAGTTATTAATTTTATGCAGCACAGCATGTCCCTATATCTTAGCTTTGGGATGTGGTAGGACAAAAATTACCACACCACTGTCTTCGTCAGGACCTCCCTGACACACGGTGTGGGTTTGAAGAAGATCTGAAGAGGTCACATATTTCACCCAAAAAAACACTAAGGGGTACCCCTTTGTGTTTTTTCAGACTAAATTTTTGACCGTCTCAGATTTCTTCCAAACTCAAGATGTTGATTAGGCAGGTCCTGACTTACACAAAGGTGTGATTATTTCCAGCCTATCTCATCCCAAAGCTGAGATATGAGGTCTAACGTAAGTGGGATTTTCTCTCAATAGGTTTATTTGTGTTGAATATATTGGAATTAAATTTATGAGCTTGTTATACATCCAGTAAAGAAAAATACAGATGCAATGTAGGATATATTGGACTGACTAGGCTTTTCTGATCGCACCCTTCTTCTCATGTGTTTACCTAGCTTCACTGTAAGTAGAAATCCCATCATGAAATTTACAGTTATTAATTTTATGCAGCACAGCATGTCCCTATATCTTAGCTTTGGGATGTGGTAGGGCAAAAATTACCACACCACTGTTTTCGTCAGGACCTCTCTGACACACGGTGTGGGTTTGAAGAAGAGCTGAGGAGGTCACATATTTCACCCAAAAAACACTAAGAGGTACCCCTTTGTGTTTTTTTAGACTAAATTTTTGACCATCTCAGATTTCTTCCAAACTCACGATGTTGATTAGGCAGGTCCTGACTTACACAAAGGTGTGATTATTTTCAGCCTATCTCGTCCCAAAGCTGAGATATGAGGACAAACTTAACTGGGATTTTCTCTCAATAGGTTTATTGGTGTTGAATATATTGGAATTAAATTTATGAGCTTGTTATACGTCCAATAAAGCAAAATACAGATGCAATGTAGGATATATTGGACTGACTAGGCTTTTCTGATCGCACCCTTCTACTCATGTGTTTACCTAGCTTCACTGGAAGTAGGAATCCCATCATGAAATTTACAGTTATACATTTTATGCAGCACAACATGTCCCTATAGCTTAGCTCTTGGATGTGGTAGGGCAACAATTACCACACCACTGTCTTCGTCAGGACCTCCCTGACACACGGTGTGGGTTTGAAGAAGATCTGAAGAGGTCACATATTTCACCCAAAAAAACACTAAGGGGTACCCCTTTGTGTTTTTTTAGACTAAATTTTTGACCATCTCAGATTTCTTCCACACTCACGATGTTGATTAGGCAGGTCCTGACTTACACAAAGGTGTGATTATTTTCAGCCTATCTCATCCCAAAGCTGAGATATGAGGACAAACTTTACTGGGATTTTCTCTCAATAGGTTTATTGGTGTTGAATATATTGGAAATAAATTTATAAGCTTGTTATACGTCCAATAAAGCAAAATACAGATGCAATGTAGGATATATTGGACTGACTAGGCTTTTCTGATCGCACCCTTCTACTCATGTGTTTACCTAGCTTCACTGGAAGTAGGAATCCCATCATGAAATTTACAGTTATTAATTTTATGCAGCACAGCATGTCCCTATATATTAGCTTTGGGATGTGGTAGGACAAAAATTACCACACCACTCTCTTCGTCAGGACCTCTCTGACACACGGTGTGGGTTTGAAGAAGATCTGAGGAGGTCACATATTTCACCCAAAAAAACACTAAGGGGTACCCCTTTGTGTTTTTTTAGACTAAATTATTGACTGTCTCAGATTTCTTCCAAACTCACGATGTTGATTAGGCAGGTCCTGACTTACACAAAGGTGTGATTATTTTCAGCCTAACTCATCCCAAAGCTGAGATATGAGGACAAACTTAACTGGGATTTTCTCTCAATAGGTTTATTTGTGTTGAATATATTGGAATTAAATTTATAAGCTTGTTTTACGTCCAATAAAGCAAAATACAGATGCAATGTAGGATATATTGGACTGACTAGGCTATTCTGATCGCACCCTTCTACTCATGTGTTTACCTAGCTTCACTGGAAGTAGGAATCCCATCATGAAATTTACAGTTATTAATTTTATGCAGCACAGCATGTCCCTATATCTTAGCTTTGGGATGTGGTAGGACAAAAATTACCACACCACCGTCTTCGTCAGGACCTCCCTGACACACGGTGTGGGTTTGAACAAGATCTGAAGAGGTCACATATTTCACCCAAAAAAACACTAAGGGGTACCCCTTTGTGTTTTTTCAGACTAAATTTTTGACCGTCTCAGATTTCTTCCAAACTCACGATGTTGATTAGGCAGGTCCTGACTTACACAAAGGTGTGATTATTTCCAGCCTATCTCATCCCAAAGCTGAGATATGAGGTCTAACGTAAGTGGGATTTTCTCTCAATAGGTTTATTGGTGTTGAATATATTGGAATTAAATTCATGAGCTTTTTATACGTCCAATAAAGCAAAATACAGATGCAATGTAGGATATATTGGACTGACTAGGCTTTTCTGATCGCACCCTTCTACTCATGTGTTTACCTAGCTTCACTGGAAGTAGGAATCCCATCATGAAATTTACAGTTATTAATTTTATGCAGCACAGCATGTCCCTATATATTAGCTTTGGGATGTGGTAGGACAAAAATTACCACACCACTCTCTTCGTCAGGACCTCTCTGACACACGGTGTGGGTTTGAAGAAGATCTGAGGAGGTCACATATTTCACCCAAAAAAACACTAAGGGGTACCCCTTTGTGTTTTTTTAGACTAAATTATTGACTGTCTCAGATTTCTTCCAAACTCACGATGTTGATTAGGCAGGTCCTGACTTACACAAAGGTGTGATTATTTTCAGCCTAACTCATCCCAAAGCTGAGATATGAGGACAAACTTAACTGGGATTTTCTCTCAATAGGTTTATTTGTGTTGAATATATTGGAATTAAATTTATGAGCTTGTTTTACGTCCAATAAAGCAAAATACAGATGCAATGTAGGATATATTGGACTGACTAGGCTATTCTGATCGCACCCTTCTACTCATGTGTTTACCTAGCTTCACTGGAAGTAGGAATCCCATCATGAAATTTACAGTTATTAATTTTATGCAGCACAGCATGTCCCTATATCTTAGCTTTGGGATGTGGTAGGACAAAAATTACCACACCACCGTCTTCGTCAGGACCTCCCTGACACACGGTGTGGGTTTGAACAAGATCTGAAGAGGTCACATATTTCACCCAAAAAAACACTAAGGGGTACCCCTTTGTGTTTTTTCAGACTAAATTTTTGACCGTCTCAGATTTCTTCCAAACTCACGATGTTGATTAGGCAGGTCCTGACTTACACAAAGGTGTGATTATTTCCAGCCTATCTCATCCCAAAGCTGAGATATGAGGTCTAACGTAAGTGGGATTTTCTCTCAATAGGTTTATTGGTGTTGAATATATTGGAATTAAATTCATGAGCTTTTTATACGTCCAATAAAGCAAAATACAGATGCAATGTAGGATATATTGGACTGACTAGGCTTTTCTGATCGCACCCTTCTACTCATGTGTTTACCTAGCTTCACTGGAAGTAGGAATCCCATCATGAAATTTACAGTTATACATTTTATGCAGCACAACATGTCCCTATATCTCAGCTCTGGGATGTGGTAGGGCAACAATTACCACACCACTGTCTTCGTCAGGACCTCCCTGACACACGGTGTGGGTTTGAAGAAGATCTGAAGAGGTCACATATTTCACCCAAAAAAACACTAAGGGGTACCCCTTTGTGTTTTTTTAGACTAAATTTTTGACCATCTCAGATTTCTTCCACACTCACGATGTTGATTAGGCAGGTCCTGACTTACACAAAGGTGTGATTATTTTCAGCCTAACTCATCCCAAAGCTGAGATATGAGGACAAACTTAACTGGGATTTTCTCTCAATAGGTTTATTTGTGTTGAATATATTGGAATTAAATTTATGAGCTTGTTTTACGTCCAATAAAGCAAAATACAGATGCAATGTAGGATATATTGGACTGACTAGGCTATTCTGATCGCACCCTTCTACTCATGTGTTTACCTAGCTTCACTGGAAGTAGGAATCCCATCATGAAATTTACAGTTATTAATTTTATGCAGCACAGCATGTCCCTATATCTTAGCTTTGGGATGTGGTAGGACAAAAATTACCACACCACCGTCTTCGTCAGGACCTCCCTGACACACGGTGTGGGTTTGAACAAGGTCTGAAGAGGTCACATATTTCACCCAAAAAAACACTAAGGGGTACCCCTTTGTGTTTTTTCAGACTAAATTTTTGACCGTCTCAGATTTCTTCCAAACTCACGATGTTGATTAGGCAGGTCCTGACTTACACAAAGGTGTGATTATTTCCAGCCTATCTCATCCCAAAGCTGAGATATGAGGTCTAACGTAAGTGGGATTTTCTCTCAATAGGTTTATTGGTGTTGAATATATTGGAATTAAATTCATGAGCTTTTTATACGTCCAATAAAGCAAAATACAGATGCAATGTAGGATATATTGGACTGACTAGGCTTTTCTGATCGCACCCTTCTACTCATGTGTTTACCTAGCTTCACTGGAAGTAGGAATCCCATCATGAAATTTACAGTTATACATTTTATGCAGCACAACATGTCCCTATATCTCAGCTCTGGGATGTGGTAGGGCAACAATTACCACACCACTGTCTTCGTCAGGACCTCCCTGACACACGGTGTGGGTTTGAAGAAGATCTGAAGAGGTCACATATTTCACCCAAAAAAACACTAAGGGGTACCCCTTTGTGTTTTTTTAGACTAAATTTTTGACCATCTCAGATTTCTTCCACACTCACGATGTTGATTAGGCAGGTCCTGACTTACACAAAGGTGTGATTATTTTCAGCCTATCTCATCCCAAAGCTGAGATATGAGGACAAACTTTACTGGGATTTTCTCTCAATAGGTTTATTGGTGTTGAATATATTGGAATTAAAATTATAAGCTTGTTATACGTCCAATAAAGCAAAATACAGATGCAATGTAGGATATATTGGACTGACTAGGCTTTTCTGATCGCACCCTTCTACTCATGTGTTTACCTAGCTTCACTGGAAGTAGGAATCCCATCATGAAATTTACAGTTATTAATTTTATGCAGCACAGCATGTCCCTATATCTTAGCTTTGGGATGTGGTAGGACAAAAATTACCACACCACTGTCTTCGTCAGGACCTCCCTGACACACGGTGTGGGTTTGAACAAGATCTGAAGAGGTCACATATTTCACCCAAAAAAACACTAAGGGGTACCCCTTTGTGTTTTTTCAGACTAAATTTTTGACCGTCTCAGATTTCTTCCAAACTCACGATGTTGATTAGGCAGGTCCTGACTTACACAAAGGTGTGATTATTTCCAGCCTATCTCATCCCAAAGCTGAGATATGAGGTCTAACGTAAGTGGGATTTTCTCTCAATAGGTTTATTTGTGTTGAATATATTGGAATTAAATTTATGAGCTTGTTATACATCCAATAAAGAAAAATACAGATGCAATGTAGGATATATTGGACTGACTAGGCTTTTCTGATAGCACCCTTCTTCTCATGTGTTTACCTAGCTTCACTGTAAGTAGGAATCCCATCATGAAATTTACAGTTATACATTTTATGCAGCACAACATGTCCCTATATCTTAGCTTTGGGATGTGGTAGGGCAAGAATTACCACACCACTGTCTTCGTCAAGACCTCTCTGACACACGGTGTGGGTTTGAAGAAGATCTGAAGAGGTCACATATTTCACCCAAAAAAACACTAAGGGGTACCCCTTTGTGTTTTTTTAGACTAAATTATTGACTGTCTCAGATTTCTTCCAAACTCACGATGTTGATTAGGCAGGTCCTGACTTACACAAAGGTGTGATTATTTTCAGCCTAACTCATCCCAAAGCTGAGATATGAGGACAAACTTAACTGGGATTTTCTCTCAATAGGTTTATTTGTGTTGAATATATTGGAATTAAATTTATGAGCTTGTTTTACGTCCAATAAAGCAAAATACAGATGCAATGTAGGATATATTGGACTGACTAGGCTATTCTGATCGCACCCTTCTACTCATGTGTTTACCTAGCTTCACTGGAAGTAGGAATCCCATCATGAAATTTACAGTTATTAATTTTATGCAGCACAGCATGTCCCTATATCTTAGCTTTGGGATGTGGTAGGACAAAAATTACCACACCACCGTCTTCGTCAGGACCTCCCTGACACACGGTGTGGGTTTGAACAAGATCTGAAGAGGTCACATATTTCACCCAAAAAAACACTAAGGGGTACCCCTTTGTGTTTTTTCAGACTAAATTTTTGACCGTCTCAGATTTCTTCCAAACTCACAATGTTCATTAGGCAGGTCCTGACTTACACAAAGGTGTGATTATTTTCAGCCTATCTCATCCCAAAGCTGAGATATGAGGACAAACTGAACTGGGATTTTCTCTCAATAGGTTTATTGGTGTTGAATATATTGGAATTAAATTCATGAGCTTTTTATACGTCCAATAAAGCAAAATACAGATGCAATGTAGGATATATTGGACTGACTAGGCTTTTCTGATCGCACCCTTCTACTCATGTGTTTACCTAGCTTCACTGGAAGTAGGAATCCCATCATGAAATTTACAGTTATTAATTTTACGCAGCACAGCATGTCCCTATATCTTAGCTTTGGGATGTGGTAGGACAAAAATTACCACACCACTGTCTTCGTCAGGACCTCCCTGACACACGGTGTGGGTTTGAACAAGATCTGAAGAGGTCACATATTTCACCCAAAAAAACACTAAGGGGTACCCCTTTGTGTTTTTTTAGACTAAATTTTTGACCGTCTCAGATTTCTTCCAAACTCACGATGTTGATTAGGCAGGTCCTGACTTACACAAAGGTGTGATTATTTTCAGCCTAACTCATCCCAAAGCTGAGATATGAGGACAAACTTAACTGGGATTTTCTCTCAATAGGTTTATTTGTGTTGAATATATTGGAATTAAATTTATAAGCTTGTTTTACGTCCAATAAAGCAAAATACAGATGCAATGTAGGATATATTGGACTGACTAGGCTATTCTGATCGCACCCTTCTACTCATGTGTTTACCTAGCTTCACTGGAAGTAGGAATCCCATCATGAAATTTACAGTTATTAATTTTATGCAGCACAGCATGTCCCTATATCTTAGCTTTGGGATGTGGTAGGACAAAAATTACCACACCACCGTCTTCGTCAGGACCTCCCTGACACACGGTGTGGGTTTGAACAAGATCTGAAGAGGTCACATATTTCACCCAAAAAAACACTAAGGGGTACCCCTTTGTGTTTTTTCAGACTAAATTTTTGACCGTCTCAGATTTCTTCCAAACTCACGATGTTGATTAGGCAGGTCCTGACTTACACAAAGGTGTGATTATTTCCAGCCTATCTCATCCCAAAGCTGAGATATGAGGTCTAACGTAAGTGGGATTTTCTCTCAATAGGTTTATTGGTGTTGAATATATTGGAATTAAATTCATGAGCTTTTTATACGTCCAATAAAGCAAAATACAGATGCAATGTAGGATATATTGGACTGACTAGGCTTTTCTGATCGCACCCTTCTACTCATGTGTTTACCTAGCTTCACTGGAAGTAGGAATCCCATCATGAAATTTACAGTTATTAATTTTATGCAGCACAGCATGTCCCTATATATTAGCTTTGGGATGTGGTAGGACAAAAATTACCACACCACTCTCTTCGTCAGGACCTCTCTGACACACGGTGTGGGTTTGAAGAAGATCTGAGGAGGTCACATATTTCACCCAAAAAAACACTAAGGGGTACCCCTTTGTGTTTTTTTAGACTAAATTATTGACTGTCTCAGATTTCTTCCAAACTCACGATGTTGATTAGGCAGGTCCTGACTTACACAAAGGTGTGATTATTTTCAGCCTAACTCATCCCAAAGCTGAGATATGAGGACAAACTTAACTGGGATTTTCTCTCAATAGGTTTATTTGTGTTGAATATATTGGAATTAAATTTATGAGCTTGTTTTACGTCCAATAAAGCAAAATACAGATGCAATGTAGGATATATTGGACTGACTAGGCTATTCTGATCGCACCCTTCTACTCATGTGTTTACCTAGCTTCACTGGAAGTAGGAATCCCATCATGAAATTTACAGTTATTAATTTTATGCAGCACAGCATGTCCCTATATCTTAGCTTTGGGATGTGGTAGGACAAAAATTACCACACCACCGTCTTCGTCAGGACCTCCCTGACACACGGTGTGGGTTTGAACAAGATCTGAAGAGGTCACATATTTCACCCAAAAAAACACTAAGGGGTACCCCTTTGTGTTTTTTCAGACTAAATTTTTGACCGTCTCAGATTTCTTCCAAACTCACGATGTTGATTAGGCAGGTCCTGACTTACACAAAGGTGTGATTATTTCCAGCCTATCTCATCCCAAAGCTGAGATATGAGGTCTAACGTAAGTGGGATTTTCTCTCAATAGGTTTATTGGTGTTGAATATATTGGAATTAAATTCATGAGCTTTTTATACGTCCAATAAAGCAAAATACAGATGCAATGTAGGATATATTGGACTGACTAGGCTTTTCTGATCGCACCCTTCTACTCATGTGTTTACCTAGCTTCACTGGAAGTAGGAATCCCATCATGAAATTTACAGTTATACATTTTATGCAGCACAACATGTCCCTATATCTCAGCTCTGGGATGTGGTAGGGCAACAATTACCACACCACTGTCTTCGTCAGGACCTCCCTGACACACGGTGTGGGTTTGAAGAAGATCTGAAGAGGTCACATATTTCACCCAAAAAAACACTAAGGGGTACCCCTTTGTGTTTTTTTAGACTAAATTTTTGACCATCTCAGATTTCTTCCACACTCACGATGTTGATTAGGCAGGTCCTGACTTACACAAAGGTGTGATTATTTTCAGCCTAACTCATCCCAAAGCTGAGATATGAGGACAAACTTAACTGGGATTTTCTCTCAATAGGTTTATTTGTGTTGAATATATTGGAATTAAATTTATGAGCTTGTTTTACGTCCAATAAAGCAAAATACAGATGCAATGTAGGATATATTGGACTGACTAGGCTATTCTGATCGCACCCTTCTACTCATGTGTTTACCTAGCTTCACTGGAAGTAGGAATCCCATCATGAAATTTACAGTTATTAATTTTATGCAGCACAGCATGTCCCTATATCTTAGCTTTGGGATGTGGTAGGACAAAAATTACCACACCACCGTCTTCGTCAGGACCTCCCTGACACACGGTGTGGGTTTGAACAAGGTCTGAAGAGGTCACATATTTCACCCAAAAAAACACTAAGGGGTACCCCTTTGTGTTTTTTCAGACTAAATTTTTGACCGTCTCAGATTTCTTCCAAACTCACGATGTTGATTAGGCAGGTCCTGACTTACACAAAGGTGTGATTATTTCCAGCCTATCTCATCCCAAAGCTGAGATATGAGGTCTAACGTAAGTGGGATTTTCTCTCAATAGGTTTATTGGTGTTGAATATATTGGAATTAAATTCATGAGCTTTTTATACGTCCAATAAAGCAAAATACAGATGCAATGTAGGATATATTGGACTGACTAGGCTTTTCTGATCGCACCCTTCTACTCATGTGTTTACCTAGCTTCACTGGAAGTAGGAATCCCATCATGAAATTTACAGTTATACATTTTATGCAGCACAACATGTCCCTATATCTCAGCTCTGGGATGTGGTAGGGCAACAATTACCACACCACTGTCTTCGTCAGGACCTCCCTGACACACGGTGTGGGTTTGAAGAAGATCTGAAGAGGTCACATATTTCACCCAAAAAAACACTAAGGGGTACCCCTTTGTGTTTTTTTAGACTAAATTTTTGACCATCTCAGATTTCTTCCACACTCACGATGTTGATTAGGCAGGTCCTGACTTACACAAAGGTGTGATTATTTTCAGCCTATCTCATCCCAAAGCTGAGATATGAGGACAAACTTTACTGGGATTTTCTCTCAATAGGTTTATTGGTGTTGAATATATTGGAATTAAAATTATAAGCTTGTTATACGTCCAATAAAGCAAAATACAGATGCAATGTAGGATATATTGGACTGACTAGGCTTTTCTGATCGCACCCTTCTACTCATGTGTTTACCTAGCTTCACTGGAAGTAGGAATCCCATCATGAAATTTACAGTTATTAATTTTATGCAGCACAGCATGTCCCTATATCTTAGCTTTGGGATGTGGTAGGACAAAAATTACCACACCACCGTCTTCGTCAGGACCTCCCTGACACACGGTGTGGGTTTGAACAAGGTCTGAAGAGGTCACATATTTCACCCAAAAAAACACTAAGGGGTACCCCTTTGTGTTTTTTCAGACTAAATTTTTGACCGTCTCAGATTTCTTCCAAACTCACGATGTTGATTAGGCAGGTCCTGACTTACACAAAGGTGTGATTATTTCCAGCCTATCTCATCCCAAAGCTGAGATATGAGGTCTAACGTAAGTGGGATTTTCTCTCAATAGGTTTATTGGTGTTGAATATATTGGAATTAAATTCATGAGCTTTTTATACGTCCAATAAAGCAAAATACAGATGCAATGTAGGATATATTGGACTGACTAGGCTTTTCTGATCGCACCCTTCTACTCATGTGTTTACCTAGCTTCACTGGAAGTAGGAATCCCATCATGAAATTTACAGTTATACATTTTATGCAGCACAACATGTCCCTATATCTCAGCTCTGGGATGTGGTAGGGCAACAATTACCACACCACTGTCTTCGTCAGGACCTCCCTGACACACGGTGTGGGTTTGAAGAAGATCTGAAGAGGTCACATATTTCACCCAAAAAAACACTAAGGGGTACCCCTTTGTGTTTTTTTAGACTAAATTTTTGACCATCTCAGATTTCTTCCACACTCACGATGTTGATTAGGCAGGTCCTGACTTACACAAAGGTGTGATTATTTTCAGCCTATCTCATCCCAAAGCTGAGATATGAGGACAAACTTTACTGGGATTTTCTCTCAATAGGTTTATTGGTGTTGAATATATTGGAATTAAAATTATAAGCTTGTTATACGTCCAATAAAGCAAAATACAGATGCAATGTAGGATATATTGGACTGACTAGGCTTTTCTGATCGCACCCTTCTACTCATGTGTTTACCTAGCTTCACTGGAAGTAGGAATCCCATCATGAAATTTACAGTTATTAATTTTATGCAGCACAGCATGTCCCTATATCTTAGCTTTGGGATGTGGTAGGACAAAAATTACCACACCACTGTCTTCGTCAGGACCTCCCTGACACACGGTGTGGGTTTGAACAAGATCTGAAGAGGTCACATATTTCACCCAAAAAAACACTAAGGGGTACCCCTTTGTGTTTTTTCAGACTAAATTTTTGACCGTCTCAGATTTCTTCCAAACTCACGATGTTGATTAGGCAGGTCCTGACTTACACAAAGGTGTGATTATTTCCAGCCTATCTCATCCCAAAGCTGAGATATGAGGTCTAACGTAAGTGGGATTTTCTCTCAATAGGTTTATTTGTGTTGAATATATTGGAATTAAATTTATGAGCTTGTTATACATCCAATAAAGAAAAATACAGATGCAATGTAGGATATATTGGACTGACTAGGCTTTTCTGATAGCACCCTTCTTCTCATGTGTTTACCTAGCTTCACTGTAAGTAGGAATCCCATCATGAAATTTACAGTTATACATTTTATGCAGCACAACATGTCCCTATATCTTAGCTTTGGGATGTGGTAGGGCAAGAATTACCACACCACTGTCTTCGTCAAGACCTCTCTGACACACGGTGTGGGTTTGAAGAAGATCTGAAGAGGTCACATATTTCACCCAAAAAAACACTAAGGGGTACCCCTTTGTGTTTTTTTAGACTAAATTATTGACTGTCTCAGATTTCTTCCAAACTCACGATGTTGATTAGGCAGGTCCTGACTTACACAAAGGTGTGATTATTTTCAGCCTAACTCATCCCAAAGCTGAGATATGAGGACAAACTTAACTGGGATTTTCTCTCAATAGGTTTATTTGTGTTGAATATATTGGAATTAAATTTATGAGCTTGTTTTACGTCCAATAAAGCAAAATACAGATGCAATGTAGGATATATTGGACTGACTAGGCTATTCTGATCGCACCCTTCTACTCATGTGTTTACCTAGCTTCACTGGAAGTAGGAATCCCATCATGAAATTTACAGTTATTAATTTTATGCAGCACAGCATGTCCCTATATCTTAGCTTTGGGATGTGGTAGGACAAAAATTACCACACCACCGTCTTCGTCAGGACCTCCCTGACACACGGTGTGGGTTTGAACAAGATCTGAAGAGGTCACATATTTCACCCAAAAAAACACTAAGGGGTACCCCTTTGTGTTTTTTCAGACTAAATTTTTGACCGTCTCAGATTTCTTCCAAACTCACAATGTTCATTAGGCAGGTCCTGACTTACACAAAGGTGTGATTATTTTCAGCCTATCTCATCCCAAAGCTGAGATATGAGGACAAACTGAACTGGGATTTTCTCTCAATAGGTTTATTGGTGTTGAATATATTGGAATTAAATTCATGAGCTTTTTATACGTCCAATAAAGCAAAATACAGATGCAATGTAGGATATATTGGACTGACTAGGCTTTTCTGATCGCACCCTTCTACTCATGTGTTTACCTAGCTTCACTGGAAGTAGGAATCCCATCATGAAATTTACAGTTATTAATTTTACGCAGCACAGCATGTCCCTATATCTTAGCTTTGGGATGTGGTAGGACAAAAATTACCACACCACTGTCTTCGTCAGGACCTCCCTGACACACGGTGTGGGTTTGAACAAGATCTGAAGAGGTCACATATTTCACCCAAAAAAACACTAAGGGGTACCCCTTTGTGTTTTTTTAGACTAAATTTTTGACCGTCTCAGATTTCTTCCAAACTCACGATGTTGATTAGGCAGGTCCTGACTTACACAAAGGTGTGATTATTTTCAGCCTAACTCATCCCAAAGCTGAGATATGAGGACAAACTTAACTGGGATTTTCTCTCAATAGGTTTATTTGTGTTGAATATATTGGAATTAAATTTATGAGCTTGTTTTACGTCCAATAAAGCAAAATACAGATGCAATGTAGGATATATTGGACTGACTAGGCTATTCTGATCGCACCCTTCTACTCATGTGTTTACCTAGCTTCACTGGAAGTAGGAATCCCATCATGAAATTTACAGTTATACATTTTATGCAGCACAGCATGTCCCTATATCTTAGCTTTGGGATGTGGTAGGACAAAAATTACCACACCACTGTCTTCGTCAGGACCTCCCTGACACACGGTGTGGGTTTGAACAAGATCTGAAGAGGTCACATATTTCACCCAAAAAAACACTAAGGGGTACCCCTTTGTGTTTTTTCAGACTAAATTTTTGACCGTCTCAGATTTCTTCCAAACTCACGATGTTGATTAGGCAGGTCCTGACTTACACAAGGTGTGATTATTTCCAGCCTATCTCATCCCAAAGCTGAGATATGAGGTCTAACGTAAGTGGGATTTTCTCTCAATAGGTTTATTGGTGTTGAATATATTGGAATTAAATTCATGAGCTTTTTATACGTCCAATAAAGCAAAATACAGATGCAATGTAGGATATATTGGACTGACTAGGCTTTTCTGATCGCACCCTTCTACTCATGTGTTTACCTAGCTTCACTGGAAGTAGGAATCCCATCATGAAATTTACAGTTATACATTTTATGCAGCACAACATGTCCCTATATCTTAGCTTTGGGATGTGGTAGGGCAAGAATTACCACACCACTGTCTTCGTCAAGACCTCTCTGACACACGGTGTGGGTTTGAAGAAGATCTGAAGAGGTCACATATTTCACCCAAAAAAACACTAAGGGGTACCCCTTTGTGTTTTTTTAGACTAAATTATTGACTGTCTCAGATTTCTTCCAAACTCACGATGTTGATTAGGCAGGTCCTGACTTACACAAAGGTGTGATTATTTTCAGCCTAACTCATCCCAAAGCTGAGATATGAGGACAAACTTAACTGGGATTTTCTCTCAATAGGTTTATTTGTGTTGAATATATTGGAATTAAATTTATGAGCTTGTTTTACGTCCAATAAAGCAAAATACAGATGCAATGTAGGATATATTGGACTGACTAGGCTATTCTGATCGCACCCTTCTACTCATGTGTTTACCTAGCTTCACTGGAAGTAGGAATCCCATCATGAAATTTACAGTTATTAATTTTATGCAGCACAGCATGTCCCTATATCTTAGCTTTGGGATGTGGTAGGACAAAAATTACCACACCACCGTCTTCGTCAGGACCTCCCTGACACACGGTGTGGGTTTGAACAAGATCTGAAGAGGTCACATATTTCACCCAAAAAAACACTAAGGGGTACCCCTTTGTGTTTTTTCAGACTAAATTTTTGACCGTCTCAGATTTCTTCCAAACTCACAATGTTCATTAGGCAGGTCCTGACTTACACAAAGGTGTGATTATTTTCAGCCTATCTCATCCCAAAGCTGAGATATGAGGACAAACTGAACTGGGATTTTCTCTCAATAGGTTTATTGGTGTTGAATATATTGGAATTAAATTCATGAGCTTTTTATACGTCCAATAAAGCAAAATACAGATGCAATGTAGGATATATTGGACTGACTAGGCTTTTCTGATCGCACCCTTCTACTCATGTGTTTACCTAGCTTCACTGGAAGTAGGAATCCCATCATGAAATTTACAGTTATTAATTTTACGCAGCACAGCATGTCCCTATATCTTAGCTTTGGGATGTGGTAGGACAAAAATTACCACACCACTGTCTTCGTCAGGACCTCCCTGACACACGGTGTGGGTTTGAACAAGATCTGAAGAGGTCACATATTTCACCCAAAAAAACACTAAGGGGTACCCCTTTGTGTTTTTTCAGACTAAATTTTTGACCGTCTCAGATTTCTTCCAAACTCACGATGTTGATTAGGCAGGTCCTGACTTACACAAGGTGTGATTATTTCCAGCCTATCTCATCCCAAAGCTGAGATATGAGGTCTAACGTAAGTGGGATTTTCTCTCAATAGGTTTATTGGTGTTGAATATATTGGAATTAAATTCATGAGCTTTTTATACGTCCAATAAAGCAAAATACAGATGCAATGTAGGATATATTGGACTGACTAGGCTTTTCTGATCGCACCCTTCTACTCATGTGTTTACCTAGCTTCACTGGAAGTAGGAATCCCATCATGAAATTTACAGTTATACATTTTATGCAGCACAACATGTCCCTATATCTTAGCTTTGGGATGTGGTAGGGCAAGAATTACCACACCACTGTCTTCGTCAAGACCTCTCTGACACACGGTGTGGGTTTGAAGAAGATCTGAAGAGGTCACATATTTCACCCAAAAAAACACTAAGGGGTACCCCTTTGTGTTTTTTTAGACTAAATTATTGACTGTCTCAGATTTCTTCCAAACTCACGATGTTGATTAGGCAGGTCCTGACTTACACAAAGGTGTGATTATTTTCAGCCTAACTCATCCCAAAGCTGAGATATGAGGACAAACTTAACTGGGATTTTCTCTCAATAGGTTTATTTGTGTTGAATATATTGGAATTAAATTTATGAGCTTGTTTTACGTCCAATAAAGCAAAATACAGATGCAATGTAGGATATATTGGACTGACTAGGCTATTCTGATCGCACCCTTCTACTCATGTGTTTACCTAGCTTCACTGGAAGTAGGAATCCCATCATGAAATTTACAGTTATTAATTTTATGCAGCACAGCATGTCCCTATATCTTAGCTTTGGGATGTGGTAGGACAAAAATTACCACACCACTCTCTTCGTCAGGACCTCTCTGACACACGGTGTGGGTTTGAAGAAGATCTGAGAAGGTCACATATTTCACCCAAAAAAACACTAAGGGGTACCCCTTTGTGTTTTTTTAGACTAAATTTTTGACCGTCTCAGATTTCTTCCAAACTCACGATGTTGATTAGGCAGGTCCTGACTTACACAAAGGTGTGATTATTTTCAGCCTAACTCATCCCAAAGCTGAGATATGAGGACAAACTTAACTGGGATTTTCTCTCAATAGGTTTATTTGTGTTGAATATATTGGAATTAAATTTATGAGCTTGTTTTACGTCCAATAAAGCAAAATACAGATGCAATGTAGGATATATTGGACTGACTAGGCTATTCTGATCGCACCCTTCTACTCATGTGTTTACCTAGCTTCACTGGAAGTAGGAATCCCATCATGAAATTTACAGTTATACATTTTATGCAGCACAGCATGTCCCTATATCTTAGCTTTGGGATGTGGTAGGACAAAAATTACCACACCACTGTCTTCGTCAGGACCTCCCTGACACACGGTGTGGGTTTGAACAAGATCTGAAGAGGTCACATATTTCACCCAAAAAAACACTAAGTGGTACCCCTTTGTGTTTTTTCAGACTAAATTTTTGACCGTCTCAGATTTCTTCCAAACTCACGATGTTGATTAGGCAGGTCCTGACTTACACAAGGTGTGATTATTTCCAGCCTATCTCATCCCAAAGCTGAGATATGAGGTCTAACGTAAGTGGGATTTTCTCTCAATAGGTTTATTGGTGTTGAATATATTGGAATTAAATTCATGAGCTTTTTATACGTCCAATAAAGCAAAATACAGATGCAATGTAGGATATATTGGACTGACTAGGCTTTTCTGATCGCACCCTTCTACTCATGTGTTTACCTAGCTTCACTGGAAGTAGGAATCCCATCATGAAATTTACAGTTATACATTTTATGCAGCACAACATGTCCCTATATCTCAGCTCTGGGATGTGGTAGGGCAACAATTACCACACCACTGTCTTCGTCAGGACCTCCCTGACACACGGTGTGGGTTTGAAGAAGATCTGAAGAGGTCACATATTTCACCCAAAAAAACACTAAGGGGTACCCCTTTGTGTTTTTTTAGACTAAATTTTATACCATCTCAGATTTCTTCCACACTCACGATGTTGATTAGGCAGGTCCTGACTTACACAAAGGTGTGATTATTTTCAGCCTATCTCATCCCAAAGCTGAGATATGAGGACAAACTTTACTGGGATTTTTTCTCAATAGGTTTATTGGTGTTGAATATATTGGAATTAAAATTATAAGCTTGTTATACGTCCAATAAAGCAAAATACAGATGCAATGTAGGATATATTGGACTGACTAGGCTTTTCTGATCGCACCCTTCTACTCATGTGTTTACCTAGCTTCACTGGAAGTAGGAATCCCATCATGAAATTTACAGTTATTAATTTTATGCAGCACAGCATGTCCCTATATATTAGCTTTGGGATGTGGTAGGACAAAAATTACCACACCACTCTCTTCGTCAGGACCTCTCTGAAACACGGTGTGGGTTTGAAGAAGATCTGAGGAGGTCACATATTTCACCCAAAAAAACACTAAGGGGTACCCCTTTGTGTTTTTTTAGACTAAATTTTTGACCGTCTCAGATTTCTTCCAAACTCACGATGTTGATTAGGCAGGTCCTGACTTACACAAAGGTGTGATTATTTTCAGCCTAACTCATCCCAAAGCTGAGATATGAGGACAAACTTAACTGGGATTTTCTCTCAATAGGTTTATTTGTGTTGAATATATTGGAATTAAATTTATGAGCTTGTTTTACGTCCAATAAAGCAAAATACAGATGCAATGTAGGATATATTGGACTGACTAGGCTATTCTGATCGCACCCTTCTACTCATGTGTTTACCTAGCTTCACTGGAAGTAGGAATCCCATCATGAAATTTACAGTTATTAATTTTATGCAGCACAGCATGTCCCTATATCTTAGCTTTGGGATGTGGTAGGACAAAAATTACCACACCACTCTCTTTGTCAGGACCTCTCTGACACACGGTGTGGGTTTGAAGAAGATCTGAGGAGGTCACATATTTCACCCAAAAAAACACTAAGGGGTACCCCTTTGTGTTTTTTTAGACTAAATTTTTGACCGTCTCAGATTTCTTCCACACTCACGATGTTGATTAGGCAGGTCTTGACTTACACAAAGGTGTGATTATTTTCAGCCTAACTCATCCCAAAGCTGAGATATGAGGACAAACTTAACTGGGATTTTCTCTCAATAGGTTTATTGGTGTTGAATATATTGGAATTAAATTTATGAGCTTGTTATACATCCAATAAAGAAAAATACAGATGCAATGTAGGATATATTGGACTGACTAGGCTATTCTGATCGCACCCTTCTACTCATGTGTTTACCAAGCTTCAATGGAAGTAGGAATCCCATCATGAAATTTACAGTTATTAATTTTATGCAGCACAGCATGTCCCTATATCTTAGCTTTGGGATGTGGTAGGACAAAAATTACCACACCACTGTCTTCGTCAGGACCTCCCTGACACACGGTGTGGGTTTGAAGAAGATCTGAAGAGGTCACATATTTCACCCAAAAAAACACTAAGGGGTACCCCTTTGTGTTTTTTCAGACTAAATTTTTGACCGTCTCAGATTTCTTCCAAACTCACGATGTTGATTAGGCAGGTCCTGACTTACACAAAGGTGTGATTATTTCCAGCCTATCTCATCCCAAAGCTGAGATATGAGGTCTAACGTAAGTGGGATTTTCTCTCAATAGGTTTATTTGTGTTGAATATATTGGAATTAAATTTATGAGCTTGTTATACATCCAGTAAAGAAAAATACAGATGCAATGTAGGATATATTGGACTGACTAGGCTTTTCTGATCGCACCCTTCTTCTCATGTGTTTACCTAGCTTCACTGTAAGTAGAAATCCCATCATGAAATTTACAGTTATTAATTTTATGCAGCACAGCATGTCCCTATATCTTAGCTTTGGGATGTGGTAGGGCAAAAATTACCACACCACTGTTTTCGTCAGGACCTCTCTGACACACGGTGTGGGTTTGAAGAAGAGCTGAGGAGGTCACATATTTCACCCAAAAAACACTAAGAGGTACCCCTTTGTGTTTTTTTAGACTAAATTTTTGACCATCTCAGATTTCTTCCAAACTCACGATGTTGATTAGGCAGGTCCTGACTTACACAAAGGTGTGATTATTTTCAGCCTATCTCGTCCCAAAGCTGAGATATGAGGACAAACTTAACTGGGATTTTCTCTCAATAGGTTTATTGGTGTTGAATATATTGGAATTAAATTTAGGAGCTTGTTATACGTCCAATAAAGCAAAATACAGATGCAATGTAGGATATATTGGACTGACTAGGCTTTTCTGATCGCACCCTTCTACTCATGTGTTTACCTAGCTTCACTGGAAGTAGGAATCCCATCATGAAATTTACAGTTATACATTTTATGCAGCACAACATGTCCCTATAGCTTAGCTCTGGGATGTGGTAGGGCAACAATTATCACACCACTGTCTTCGTCAGGACCTCCCTGACACACGGTGTGGGTTTGAAGAAGATCTGAAGAGGTCACATATTTCACCCAAAAAAACACTAAGGGGTACCCCTTTGTGTTTTTTTAGACTAAATTTTTGACCATCTCAGATTTCTTCCACACTCACGATGTTGATTAGGCAGGTCCTGACTTACACAAAGGTGTGATTATTTTCAGCCTAACTCATCCCAAAGCTGAGATATGAGGACAAACTTAACTGGGATTTTCTCTCAATAGGTTTATTGGTGTTGAATATATTGGAAATAAATTTATAAGCTTGTTATACGTCCAATAAAGCAAAATACAGATGCAATGTAGGATATATTGGACTGACTAGGCTTTTCTGATCGCACCCTTCTACTCATGTGTTTACCTAGCTTCACTGGAAGTAGGAATCCCATCATGAAATTTACAGTTATTAATTTTATGCAGCACAGCATGTCCCTATATATTAGCTTTGGGATGTGGTAGGACAAAAATTACCACACCACTCTCTTCGTCAGGACCTCTCTGACACACGGTGTGGGTTTGAAGAAGATCTGAGGAGGTCACATATTTCACCCAAAAAAACACTAAGGGGTACCCCTTTGTGTTTTTTTAGACTAAATTATTGACTGTCTCAGATTTCTTCCAAACTCACGATGTTGATTAGGCAGGTCCTGACTTACACAAAGGTGTGATTATTTTCAGCCTAACTCATCCCAAAGCTGAGATATGAGGACAAACTTAACTGGGATTTTCTCTCAATAGGTTTATTTGTGTTGAATATATTGGAATTAAATTTATGAGCTTGTTTTACGTCCAATAAAGCAAAATACAGATGCAATGTAGGATATATTGGACTGACTAGGCTATTCTGATCGCACCCTTCTACTCATGTGTTTACCTAGCTTCACTGGAAGTAGGAATCCCATCATGAAATTTACAGTTATTAATTTTATGCAGCACAGCATGTCCCTATATCTTAGCTTTGGGATGTGGTAGGACAAAAATTACCACACCACCGTCTTCGTCAGGACCTCCCTGACACACGGTGTGGGTTTGAACAAGATCTGAAGAGGTCACATATTTCACCCAAAAAAACACTAAGGGGTACCCCTTTGTGTTTTTTCAGACTAAATTTTTGACCGTCTCAGATTTCTTCCAAACTCACGATGTTGATTAGGCAGGTCCTGACTTACACAAAGGTGTGATTATTTCCAGCCTATCTCATCCCAAAGCTGAGATATGAGGTCTAACGTAAGTGGGATTTTCTCTCAATAGGTTTATTGGTGTTGAATATATTGGAATTAAATTCATGAGCTTTTTATACGTCCAATAAAGCAAAATACAGATGCAATGTAGGATATATTGGACTGACTAGGCTTTTCTGATCGCACCCTTCTACTCATGTGTTTACCTAGCTTCACTGGAAGTAAGAATCCCATCATGAAATTTACAGTTATACATTTTATGCAGCACAACATGTCCCTATATCTCAGCTCTGGGATGTGGTAGGGCAACAATTACCACACCACTGTCTTCGTCAGGACCTCCCTGACACACGGTGTGGGTTTGAAGAAGATCTGAAGAGGTCACATATTTCACCCAAAAAAACACTAAGGGGTACCCCTTTGTGTTTTTTTAGACTAAATTTTTGACCATCTCAGATTTCTTCCACACTCACGATGTTGATTAGGCAGGTCCTGACTTACACAAAGGTGTGATTATTTTCAGCCTAACTCATCCCAAAGCTGAGATATGAGGACAAACTTAACTGGGATTTTCTCTCAATAGGTTTATTTGTGTTGAATATATTGGAATTAAATTTATGAGCTTGTTTTACGTCCAATAAAGCAAAATACAGATGCAATGTAGGATATATTGGACTGACTAGGCTATTCTGATCGCACCCTTCTACTCATGTGTTTACCTAGCTTCACTGGAAGTAGGAATCCCATCATGAAATTTACAGTTATTAATTTTATGCAGCACAGCATGTCCCTATATCTTAGCTTTGGGATGTGGTAGGACAAAAATTACCACACCACCGTCTTCGTCAGGACCTCCCTGACACACGGTGTGGGTTTGAACAAGATCTGAAGAGGTCACATATTTCACCCAAAAAAACACTAAGGGGTACCCCTTTGTGTTTTTTCAGACTAAATTTTTGACCGTCTCAGATTTCTTCCAAACTCACGATGTTGATTAGGCAGGTCCTGACTTACACAAAGGTGTGATTATTTCCAGCCTATCTCATCCCAAAGCTGAGATATGAGGTCTAACGTAAGTGGGATTTTCTCTCAATAGGTTTATTGGTGTTGAATATATTGGAATTAAATTCATGAGCTTTTTATACGTCCAATAAAGCAAAATACAGATGCAATGTAGGATATATTGGACAGACTAGGCTTTTCTGATCGCACCCTTCTACTCATGTGTTTACCTAGCTTCACTGGAAGTAGGAATCCCATCATGAAATTTACAGTTATACATTTTATGCAGCACAACATGTCCCTATATCTCAGCTCTGGGATGTGGTAGGGCAACAATTACCACACCACTGTCTTCGTCAGGACCTCCCTGACACACGGTGTGGGTTTGAAGAAGATCTGAAGAGGTCACATATTTCACCCAAAAAAACACTAAGGGGTACCCCTTTGTGTTTTTTTAGACTAAATTTTTGACCATCTCAGATTTCTTCCACACTCACGATGTTGATTAGGCAGGTCCTGACTTACACAAAGGTGTGATTATTTTCAGCCTATCTCATCCCAAAGCTGAGATATGAGGACAAACTTTACTGGGATTTTCTCTCAATAGGTTTATTGGTGTTGAATATATTGGAATTAAAATTATAAGCTTGTTATACGTCCAATAAAGCAAAATACAGATGCAATGTAGGATATATTGGACTGACTAGGCTATTCTGATCGCACCCTTCTACTCATGTGTTTACCTAGCTTCACTGGAAGTAGGAATCCCATCATGAAATTTACAGTTATTAATTTTATGCAGCACAGCATGTCCCTATATCTTAGCTTTGGGATGTGGTAGGACAAAAATTACCACACCACCGTCTTCGTCAGGACCTCCCTGACACACGGTGTGGGTTTGAACAAGATCTGAAGAGGTCACATATTTCACCCAAAAAAACACTAAGGGGTACCCCTTTGTGTTTTTTCAGACTAAATTTTTGACCGTCTCAGATTTCTTCCAAACTCACGATGTTGATTAGGCAGGTCCTGACTTACACAAAGGTGTGATTATTTCCAGCCTATCTCATCCCAAAGCTGAGATATGAGGTCTAACGTAAGTGGGATTTTCTCTCAATAGGTTTATTGGTGTTGAATATATTGGAATTAAATTCATGAGCTTTTTATACGTCCAAGAAAGCAAAATACAGATGCAATGTAGGATATATTGGACTGACTAGGCTTTTCTGATCGCACCCTTCTACTCATGTGTTTACCTAGCTTCACTGGAAGTAGGAATCCCATCATGAAATTTACAGTTATACATTTTATGCAGCACAACATGTCCCTATATCTCAGCTCTGGGATGTGGTAGGGCAACAATTACCACACCACTGTCTTCGTCAGGACCTCCCTGACACACGGTGTGGGTTTGAAGAAGATCTGAAGAGGTCACATATTTCACCCAAAAAAACACTAAGGGGTACCCCTTTGTGTTTTTTTAGACTAAATTTTTGACCGTCTCAGATTTCTTCCACACTCACGATGTTGATTAGGCAGGTCCTGACTTACACAAAGGTGTGATTATTTTCAGCCTATCTCATCCCAAAGCTGAGATATGAGGACAAACTTAACTGGGATTTTCTCTCAATAGGTTTATTGGTGTTGAATATATTGGAATTAAATTTATGAGCTTGTTATACGTCCAATAAAGCAAAATACAGATGCAATGTAGGATATATTGGACTGACTAGGCTTTTCTGATCGCACCCTTCTACTCATGTGTATACCTAGCTTCACTGGAAGTAGGAATCCCATCATGAAATTTACAGTTATTAATTTTATGCAGCACAGCATGTCCCTATATCTTAGCTTTGGGATGTGGTAGGACAAAAATGACCACACCACTCTCTTTGTCAGGACCTCTCTGACACACGGTGTGGGTTTGAAGAAGATCTGAGGAGGTCACATATTTCACCCAAAAAAACACTAAGGGGTACCCCTTTGTGTTTTTTTAGACTAAATTTTTGACCGTCTCAGATTTCTTCCACACTCACGATGTTGATTAGGCAGGTCCTGACTTACACAAAGGTGTGATTATTTTCAGCCTAACTCATCCCAAAGCTGAGATATGAGGACAAACTTAACTGGGATTTTCTCTCAATAGGTTTATTGGTGTTGAATATATTGGAATCAAATTTATGAGCTTGTTATACATCCAATAAAGAAAAATACAGATGCAATGTAGGATATATTGGACTGACTAGGCTATTCTGATCGCACCCTTCTACTCATGTGTTTACCTAGCTTCACTGGAAGTAGGAATCCCATCATGAAATTTACAGTTATTAATTTTATGCAGCACAGCATGTCCCTATATCTTAGCTTTGGGATGTGGTAGGACAAAAATTACCACACCACTGTCTTCGTCAGGACCTCCCTGACACACGGTGTGGGTTTGAAGAAGATCTGAAGAGGTCACATATTTCACCCAAAAAAACACTAAGGGGTACCCATTTGTGTTTTTTCAGACTAAATTTTTGACCGTCTCAGATTTCTTCCAAACTCACAATGTTGATTAGGCAGGTCCTGACTTACACAAAGGTGTGATTATTTCCAGCCTATCTCATCCCAAAGCTGAGATATGAGGTCTAACGTAAGTGGGATTTTCTCTCAATAGGTTTATTTGTGTTGAATATATTGGAATTAAATTTATGAGCTTGTTATACATCCAGTAAAGAAAAATACAGATGCAATGTAGGATATATTGGACTGACTAGGCTTTTCTGATCGCACCCTTCTTCTCATGTGTTTACCTAGCTTCACTGTAAGTAGGAATCCCATCATGAAATTTACAGTTATTAATTTTATGCAGCACAGCATGTCCCTATATCTTAGCTTTGGGATGTGGTAGGGCAAAAATTACCACACCACTGTTTTCGTCAGGACCTCTCTGACACACGGTGTGGGTTTGAAGAAGAGCTGAGGAGGTCACATATTTCACCCAAAAAAACACTAAGGGGTACCCCTTTGTGTTTTTTCAGACTAAATTTTTGACCGTCTCAGATTTCTTCCAAACTCACGATGTTGATTAGGCAGGTCCTGACTTACACAAAGGTGTGATTATTTTCAGCCTAACTCATCCCAAAGCTGAGATATGAGGACAAACTTAACTGGGATTTTCTCTCAATAGGTTTATTGGTGTTGAATATATTGGAATTAAATTTATGAGCTTGTTATACATCCAATAAAGAAAAATACAGATGCAATGTAGGATATATTGGACTGACTAGGCTATTCTGATCGCACCCTTCTACTCATGTGTTTACCTAGCTTCACTGGAAGTAGGAATCCCATCATGAAATTTACAGTTATTAATTTTATGCAGCACAGCATGTCCCTATATCTTAGCTTTGGGATGTGGTAGGACAAAAATTACCACACCACTGTCTTCGTCAGGACCTCCCTGACACACGGTGTGGGTTTGAACAAGATCTGAAGAGGTCACATATTTCACCCAAAAAAACACTAAGGGATACCCCTTTGTGTTTTTTCAGACTAAATTTTTGACCGTCTCAGATTTCTTCCAAACTCACGATGTTGATTAAGCAGGTCCTGACTTACACAAAGGTGTGATTATTTCCAGCCTATCTCATCCCAAAGCTGAGATATGAGGTCTAACGTAAGTGGGATTTTCTCTCAATAGGTTTATTTGTGTTGAATATATTGGAATTAAATTTATGAGCTTGTTATACATCCAATAAAGAAAAATACAGATGCAATGTAGGATATATTGGACTGACTAGGCTTTTCTGATAGCACCCTTCTTCTCATGTGTTTACCTAGCTTCACTGTAAGTAGGAATCCCATCATGAAATTTACAGTTATACATTTTATGCAGCACAACATGTCCCTATATCTTAGCTTTGGGATGTGGTAGGGCAACAATTACCACACCACTGTCTTCGTCAGGACCTCTCTGACACACGGTGTGGGTTTGAAGAAGATCTGAAGAGGTCACATATTTCACCCAAAAAAACACTAAGGGGTACCCCTTTGTGTTTTTTCAGACTAAATTTTTGACCATCTCAGATTTCTTCCACACTCACGATGTTGATTAGGCAGGTCCTGACTTACACAAAGGTGTGATTATTTTCAGCCTATCTCATCCCAAAGCTGAGATATGAGGACAAACTTAACTGGGATTTTCTCTCAATAGGTTTATTGGTGTTGAATATATTGGAATTAAATTTATGAGCTTGTTATACGTCCAATAAAGCAAAATACAGATGCAATGTAGGATATATTGGACTGACTAGGCTTTTCTGATCGCACCCTTCTACTCATGTGTATACCTAGCTTCACTGGAAGTAGGAATCCCATCATGAAATTTACAGTTATTAATTTTATGCAGCACAGCATGTCCCTATATCTTAGCTTTGGGATGTGGTAGGGCAAAAATGACCACACCACTCTCTTTGTCAGGACCTCTCTGACACACGGTGTGGGTTTGAAGAAGATCTGAGGAGGTCACATATTTCACCCAAAAAAACACTAAGGGGTACCCCTTTGTGTTTTTTTAGACTAAATTTTTGACCGTCTCAGATTTCTTCCACACTCACGATGTTGATAAGGCAGGTCCTGACTTACACAAAGGTGTGATTATTTTCAGCCTATCTCATCCCAAAGCTGAGATATGAGGACAAACTTAACTGGGATTTTCTCTCAATAGGTTTATTGGTGTTGAATATATTGGAATTAAATTTATGAGCTTGTTATACGTCCAATAAAGCAAAATACAGATGCAATGTAGGATATATTGGACTGACTAGGCTTTTCTGATCGCACCCTTCTACTCATGTGTATACCTAGCTTCACTGGAAGTAGGAATCCCATCATGAAATTTACAGTTATTAATTTTATGCAGCACAGCATGTCCCTATATCTTAGCTTTGGGATGTGGTAGGACAAAAATGACCACACCACTCTCTTTGTCAGGACCTCTCTGACACACGGTGTGGGTTTGAAGAAGATCTGAGGAGGTCACATATTTCACCCAAAAAAACACTAAGGGGTACCCCTTTGTGTTTTTTTAGACTAAATTTTTGACCGTCTCAGATTTCTTCCACACTCACGATGTTGATTAGGCAGGTCCTGACTTACACAAAGGTGTGATTATTTTCAGCCTAACTCATCCCAAAGCTGAGATATGAGGACAAACTTAACTGGGATTTTCTCTCAATAGGTTTATTGGTGTTGAATATATTGGAATCAAATTTATGAGCTTGTTATACATCCAATAAAGAAAAATACAGATGCAATGTAGGATATATTGGACTGACTAGGCTATTCTGATCGCACCCTTCTACTCATGTGTTTACCTAGCTTCACTGGAAGTAGGAATCCCATCATGAAATTTACAGTTATTAATTTTATGCAGCACAGCATGTCCCTATATCTTAGCTTTGGGATGTGGTAGGACAAAAATTACCACACCACTGTCTTCGTCAGGACCTCCCTGACACACGGTGTGGGTTTGAAGAAGATCTGAAGAGGTCACATATTTCACCCAAAAAAACACTAAGGGGTACCCATTTGTGTTTTTTCAGACTAAATTTTTGACCGTCTCAGATTTCTTCCAAACTCACAATGTTGATTAGGCAGGTCCTGACTTACACAAAGGTGTGATTATTTCCAGCCTATCTCATCCCAAAGCTGAGATATGAGGTCTAACGTAAGTGGGATTTTCTCTCAATAGGTTTATTTGTGTTGAATATATTGGAATTAAATTTATGAGCTTGTTATACATCCAGTAAAGAAAAATACAGATGCAATGTAGGATATATTGGACTGACTAGGCTTTTCTGATCGCACCCTTCTTCTCATGTGTTTACCTAGCTTCACTGTAAGTAGGAATCCCATCATGAAATTTACAGTTATTAATTTTATGCAGCACAGCATGTCCCTATATCTTAGCTTTGGGATGTGGTAGGGCAAAAATTACCACACCACTGTTTTCGTCAGGACCTCTCTGACACACGGTGTGGGTTTGAAGAAGAGCTGAGGAGGTCACATATTTCACCCAAAAAAACACTAAGGGGTACCCCTTTGTGTTTTTTCAGACTAAATTTTTGACCGTCTCAGATTTCTTCCAAACTCACGATGTTGATTAGGCAGGTCCTGACTTACACAAAGGTGTGATTATTTTCAGCCTAACTCATCCCAAAGCTGAGATATGAGGACAAACTTAACTGGGATTTTCTCTCAATAGGTTTATTGGTGTTGAATATATTGGAATTAAATTTATGAGCTTGTTATACATCCAATAAAGAAAAATACAGATGCAATGTAGGATATATTGGACTGACTAGGCTATTCTGATCGCACCCTTCTACTCATGTGTTTACCTAGCTTCACTGGAAGTAGGAATCCCATCATGAAATTTACAGTTATTAATTTTATGCAGCACAGCATGTCCCTATATCTTAGCTTTGGGATGTGGTAGGACAAAAATTACCACACCACTGTCTTCGTCAGGACCTCCCTGACACACGGTGTGGGTTTGAACAAGATCTGAAGAGGTCACATATTTCACCCAAAAAAACACTAAGGGATACCCCTTTGTGTTTTTTCAGACTAAATTTTTGACCGTCTCAGATTTCTTCCAAACTCACGATGTTGATTAAGCAGGTCCTGACTTACACAAAGGTGTGATTATTTCCAGCCTATCTCATCCCAAAGCTGAGATATGAGGTCTAACGTAAGTGGGATTTTCTCTCAATAGGTTTATTTGTGTTGAATATATTGGAATTAAATTTATGAGCTTGTTATACATCCAATAAAGAAAAATACAGATGCAATGTAGGATATATTGGACTGACTAGGCTTTTCTGATAGCACCCTTCTTCTCATGTGTTTACCTAGCTTCACTGTAAGTAGGAATCCCATCATGAAATTTACAGTTATACATTTTATGCAGCACAACATGTCCCTATATCTTAGCTTTGGGATGTGGTAGGGCAACAATTACCACACCACTGTCTTCGTCAGGACCTCTCTGACACACGGTGTGGGTTTGAAGAAGATCTGAAGAGGTCACATATTTCACCCAAAAAAACACTAAGGGGTACCCCTTTGTGTTTTTTCAGACTAAATTTTTGACCATCTCAGATTTCTTCCACACTCACGATGTTGATTAGGCAGGTCCTGACTTACACAAAGGTGTGATTATTTTCAGCCTATCTCATCCCAAAGCTGAGATATGAGGACAAACTTAACTGGGATTTTCTCTCAATAGGTTTATTGGTGTTGAATATATTGGAATTAAATTTATGAGCTTGTTATACGTCCAATAAAGCAAAATACAGATGCAATGTAGGATATATTGGACTGACTAGGCTTTTCTGATCGCACCCTTCTACTCATGTGTATACCTAGCTTCACTGGAAGTAGGAATCCCATCATGAAATTTACAGTTATTAATTTTATGCAGCACAGCATGTCCCTATATCTTAGCTTTGGGATGTGGTAGGACAAAAATGACCACACCACTCTCTTTGTCAGGACCTCTCTGACACACGGTGTGGGTTTGAAGAAGATCTGAGGAGGTCACATATTTCACCCAAAAAAACACTAAGGGGTACCCCTTTGTGTTTTTTTAGACTAAATTTTTGACCGTCTCAGATTTCTTCCACACTCACGATGTTGATAAGGCAGGTCCTGACTTACACAAAGGTGTGATTATTTTCAGCCTAACTCATCCCAAAGCTGAGATATGAGGACAAACTTAACTGGGATTTTCTCTCAATAGGTTTATTGGTGTTGAATATATTGGAATTAAATTTATGAGCTTGTTATACATCCAATAAAGAAAAATACAGATGCAATGTAGGATATATTGGACTGACTAGGCTATTCTGATCGCACCCTTCTACTCATGTGTTTACCTAGCTTCACTGGAAGTAGGAATCCCATCATGAAATTTACAGTTATTAATTTTATGCAGCACAGCATGTCCCTATATCTTAGCTTTGGGATGTGGTATGACAAAAATTACCACACCACTGTCTTCGTCAGGACCTCCCTGACACACGGTGTGGGTTTGAAGAAGATCTGAAGAGGTCACATATTTCACCCAAAAAAACACTAAGGGGTACCCCTTTGTGTTTTTTCAGACTAAATTTTTGACCGTCTCAGATTTCTTCCAAACTCACAATGTTGATTAGGCAGGTCCTGACTTACACAAAGGTGTGATTATTTCCAGCCTATCTCATCCCAAAGCTGAGATATGAGGTCTAACGTAAGTGGGATTTTCTCTCAATAGGTTTATTTGTGTTGAATATATTGGAATTAAATTTATGAGCTTGTTATACATCCAGTAAAGAAAAATACAGATGCAATGTAGGATATATTGGACTGACTAGGCTTTTCTGATCGCACCCTTCTACTCATGTGTTTACCTAGCTTCACTGGAAGTAGGAATCCCATCATGAAATTTACAGTTATACATTTTATGCAGCACAACATGTCCCTATATCTCAGCTCTGGGATGTGGTAGGGCAACAATTACCACACCACTGTCTTCGTCAGGACCTCCCTGACACACGGTGTGGGTTTGAAGAAGATCTGAAGAGGTCACATATTTCACCCAAAAAAACACTAAGGGGTACCCCTTTGTGTTTTTTCTGACTAAATTTTTGACCGTCTCAGATTTCTTCCAAACTCATGATGTTGATTAGGCAGGTCCTGACTTACACAAAGGTGTGATTATTTTTAGCCTATCTCATCCCAAAGCTGAGATATGGGGACAAACTTAACTGGGATTTTCTCTCAATAGGTTTATTGGTGTTGAATATATTGGAATTAAATTTATGAGCTTTTTATACATCCAATACAGCAAAATACAGATGCAATGTAGGATATATTGGACTGACTAGGCTTTTCTGATCGCACCCTTCTACTCATGTGTTTACCTAGCTTCACTGGAAGTAGGAATCCCATCATGAAATTTACAGTTATTAATTTTACGCAGCACAGCATGTCCCTATATCTTAGCTTTGGGATGTGGTAGGACAAAAATTACCACACCACTGTCTTCGTCAGGACCTCCCTGACACACGGTGTGTGTTTGAAGAAGATCTGAGGAGGTCACATATTTCACTCAAAAAAACCCTTTGTGTTTTTTTAGACTAAATTTTTGACCGTCTCAGATTTCTTCCAAACTCACGATGTTGATTAGGCAGGTCCTGACTTACACAAAGGTGTAATTATTTTCAGCCTAACTCATCCCAAAACTGAGATATGAGGACAAACTTAACTGGGATTTTCTCTCAATAGGTTATGAGCTTGTTTTACGTCCAATAAAGCAAAATACAGATGCAATGTAGGATATATTGGACTGAATAGGCTTTTCTGATCGCACCCTTCTACTCATGTGTTTACCTAGCTTCACTGGAAGTAGGAATCCCATCATGAAATTTACAGTTATACATTTTATGCAGCACAACATGTCCCTATATATTAGCTTTGGGATGTGGTAGGGCAACAATTACAACACCATTGTCTTCGTCAGGACCTCTCTGACACACGGTGTGGGTTTGAAGAAGATCTGAAGAGGTCACATATTTCACCCAAAAAATCACTAAGGGGTACCCCTTTGTGTTTTTTTAGACTAAATTTTTGACCATCTCAGATTTCTTCCAAACTCACGATGTTGATTAGGCAGGTCCTGACTTACACAAAGGTGTGATTATTTTCAGCCTATCTCATCCCAAAGCTGAGATATGAGGACAAACTTAACTGGGATTTTCTCTCAATAGGTTTATTGTTGTTGAATATATTGGAATTAAATTTATGAGCTTGTTATACATCCAATAAAGAAAAATACAGATGCAATGTAGGATATATTGGACTGACTAGGCTATTCTGATCGCACCCTTCTACTCATGTGTTTACCTAGCTTCACTGGAAGTAGGAATCCCATCATGAAATTTACAGTTATTAATTTTATGCAGCACAGCATGTCCCTATATCTTAGCTTTGGGATGTGGTAGGACAAAAATTACCACACCACTGTCTTCGTCAGGACCTCCCTGACACACGGTGTGGGTTTGAAGAAGATCTGAAGAGGTCACATATTTCACCCAAAAAAACACTAAGGGGTACCCCTTTGTGTTTTTTCAGACTAAATTTTTGACCGTCTCAGATTTCTTCCAAACTCACAATGTTGATTAGGCAGGTCCTGACTTACACAAAGGTGTGATTATTTCCAGCCTATCTCATCCCAAAGCTGAGATATGAGGTCTAATGTAAGTGGGATTTTCTCTCAATAGGTTTATTTGTGTTGAATATATTGGAATTAAATTTATGAGCTTGTTATACATCCAGTAAAGAAAAATACAGATGCAATGTAGGATATATTGGACTGACTAGGCTTTTCTGATCGCACCCTTCTTCTCATGTGTTTACCTAGCTTCACTGGAAGTAGGAATCCCATCATGAAATTTACAGTTATTAATTTTATGCAGCACAGCATGTCCCTATATCTTAGCTTTGGGATGTGGTAGGGCAAAAATTACCACACCACTGTTTTCGTCAGGACCTCTCTGACACACGGTGTGGGTTTGAAGAAGAGCTGAGGAGGTCACATATTTCACCCAAAAAAACACTAAGAGGTACCCCTTTGTGTTTTTTTAGACTAAATTTTTGACCATCTCAGATTTCTTCCAAACTCACGATGTTGATTAGGCAGGTCCTGACTTACACAAAGGTGTGATTATTTTCAGCCTATCTCGTCCCAAAGCTGAGATATGACGACAAACTTAACTGGGATTTTCTCTTAATAGGTTTATTGGTGTTGAATATATTGGAATTAAATTTATGAGCTTTTTATACGTCCAATAAAGCAAAATACAGATGCAATGTAGGATGTATTGGACTGACTAGGCTTTTCTGATCGCACCCTTCTACTCATGTGTTTACCTAGCTTCACTGGAAGTAGGAATCCCATCATGAAATTTACAGTTATACATTTTATGCAGCACAGCATGTCCCTATAATTTAGCTTTGGGATGTGGTAGGGCAAAAATTACCACACCACTGTCTTCGTCAGGACCTCCCTGACACACGGTGTTGGATTGAACAAGATCTGAAGAGGTCACATATTTCACCCAAAAAAACACTAAGGGGTACCCCTTTGTGTTTTTTCAGTCTAAATTTTTGACCGTCTCAGATTTCTTCCAAACTCACGATGTTCATTAGGCAGGTCCTGACTTACACAAAGGTGTGATTATTTTCAGCCTATCTCATCCCAAAGCTGAGATATGAGGACAAACTGAACTGGGATTTTCTCTCAATAGGTTTATTGGTGTTGAATATATTGGAATTGAATTCGTGAGCTTTTTATATGTCCAATAAAGCAAAATACAGATGCAATGTAGGATATATTGGACTGACTAGGCTTTTCTGATCGCACCCTTCTACTCATGTGTTTACCTAGCTTCACTGGAAGTAGGAATCCCATCATGAAATTTACAGTTATACATTTTATGCAGCACAACATGTCCCTATATCTCAGCTCTGGGATGTGGTAGGGCAACAATTACCACACCACTGTCTTCGTCAGGACCTCCCTGACACACGGTGTGGGTTTGAAGAAGATCTGAAGAGGTCACATGTTTCACCCAAAAAAACACTAAGGGGTACCCCTTTGTGTTTTTTCAGACTAAATTTTTGACCGTCTCAGATTTCTTCCAAACTCATGATGTTGATTAGGCAGGTCCTGACTTACACAAAGGTGTGATTATTTTTAGCCTATCTCATCCCAAAGCTGAGATATGAGGACAAACTTAACTGGGATTTTCTCTCAATAGGTTTATTGGTGTTGAATACATTGGAATTAAATTTATGAGCTTTTTTTTTATACATCCAATACAGCAAAATACAGATGCAATGTAGGATATATTGGACTGACTAGGCTTTTCTGATCGCACCCTTCTACTCATGTGTTTACCTAGCTTCACTGGAAGTAGGAATCCCATCATGAAATTTACAGTTATTAATTTTACGCAGCACAGCATGTCCCTATATCTTAGCTTTGGGATGTGGTAGGACAAAAATTACCACACCACTGTCTTCGTCAGGACCTCCCTGACACACGGTGTGTGTTTGAAGAAGATCTGAGGAGGTCACATATTTCACTCAAAAAAACCCTTTGTGTTTTTTTAGACTAAATTTTTGACCGTCTCAGATTTCTTCCAAACTCACGATGTTGATTAGGCAGGTCCTGACTTACACAAAGGTGTGATTATTTTCAGCCTAACTCATCCCAAAGCTGAGATATGAGGACAAACTTAACTGGGATTTTCTCTCAATAGGTTTATTTGTGTTGACTATATTGGAATTAAATTTATGAGCTTGTTTTACGTCCAATAAAGCAAAATACAGATGCAATGTAGGATATATTGGACTGAATAGGCTTTTCTAATCGCACCCTTCTACTCATGTGTTTACCTAGCTTCACTGGAAGTAGGAATCCCATCATGAAATTTACAGTTATACATTTTATGCAGCACAACATGTCCCTATATATTAGCTTTGGGATGTGGTAGGGCAACAATTACCACACCATTGTCTTCGTCAGGACCTCTCTGACACACGGTGTGGGTTTGAAGAAGATCTGAAGAGGTCACATATTTCACCCAAAAAAACACTAAGGGGTACCCCTTTGTGTTTTTTTAGACTAAATTTTTGACCATCTCAGATTTCTTCCACACTCACGATGTTGATTAGGCAGGTCCTGACTTACACAAAGGTGTGATTATTTTCAGCCTATCTCATCCCAAAGCTGAGATATGAGGACAAACTTAACTGGGATTTTCTCTTAATAGGTTTATTGGTGTTGAATATATTGGAATTAAATTTATGAGCTTGTTATACGTCCAATAAAGCAAATTACAGATGCAATGTAGGATATATTGGACTGACTAGGCTTTTCTGATCGCACCCTTCTACTCATGTGTTTACCTAGCTTCACTGGAAGTAGGAATCCCATCATGAAATTTACAGTTATTAATTTTATGCAGCACAGCATGTCCCTATATCTTAGCTTTGGGATGTGGTAGGACAAAAAATACCACACCACTGTCTTTGTCAGGACCTCTCTGACACACGGTGTGTGTTTGAAGAAGATCTGAGGAGGTCACATATTTCACTCAAAAAAACACTAAGGGGTACCCCTTTGTGTTTTTTTAGACTAAATTTTTGACCATCTCAGATTTCTTCCAAACTCACGATGTTGATTAGGCAGGTCCTGACTTACACAAAGGTGTGATTATTTTCAGCCTAACTCATCCCAAAGCTGAGATATGAGGACAAACTTAACTGGGATTTTCTCTCAATAGGTTTATTTGTGTTGACTATATTGGAATTAAATTTATGAGCTTGTTTTACGTTCAATAAAGCAAAATACAGATGCAATGTAGGATATATTGGACTGAATAGGCTTTTCTGATCGCACCCTTCTACTCATGTGTTTACCTAGCTTCACTGGAAGTAGGAATCCCATCATGAAATTTACAGTTATACATTTTATGCAGCACAACATGTCCCTATATATTAGCTTTGGGATGTGGTAGGGCAACAATTACCACACCATTGTCTTTGTCAGGACCTCTCTGACACACGGTGTGGGTTTGAAGAAGATCTGAAGAGGTCACATATTTCACCCAAAAAAACACTAAGGGGTACCCCTTTGTGTTTTTTTAGACTAAATTTTTGACCATCTCAGATTTCTTCCACACTCACGATGTTGATTAGGCAGGTCCTGACTTACACAAAGGTGTGATTATTTTCAGCCTATCTCATCCCAAAGCTGAGATATGAGGACAAACTTAACTGGGATTTTCTCTTAATAGGTTTATTGGTGTTGAATATATTGGAATTAAATTTATGAGCTTGTTATACGTCCAATAAAGCAAATTACAGATGCAATGTAGGATATATTGGACTGACTAGGCTTTTCTGATCGCACCCTTCTACTCATGTGTTTACCTAGCTTCACTGGAAGTAGGAATCCCATCATGAAATTTACAGTTATTAATTTTATGCAGCACAGCATGTCCCTATATCTTAGCTTTGGGATGTGGTAGGACAAAAAATACCACACCACTGTCTTTGTCAGGACCTCTCTGACACACGGTGTGTGTTTGAAGAAGATCTGAGGAGGTCACATATTTCACTCAAAAAAACACTAAGGGGTACCCCTTTGTGTTTTTTTAGACTAAATTTTTGACCATCTCAGATTTCTTCCAAACTCACGATGTTGATTAGGCAGGTCCTGACTTACACAAAGGTGTGATTATTTTCAGCCTAACTCATCCCAAAGCTGAGATATGAGGACAAACTTAACTGGGATTTTCTCTCAATAGGTTTATTTGTGTTGACTATATTGGAATTAAATTTATGAGCTTGTTTTACGTCCAATAAAGCAAAATACAGATGCAATGTAGGATATATTGGACTGAATAGGCTTTTCTGATCGCACCCTTCTACTCATGTGTTTACCTAGCTTCACTGGAAGTAGGAATCCCATCATGAAATTTACAGTTATACATTTTATGCAGCACAACATGTCCCTATATATTAGCTTTGGGATGTGGTAGGGCAACAATTACCACACCATTGTCTTCGTCAGGACCTCTCTGACACACGGTGTGGGTTTGAAGAAGATCTGAAGAGGTCACATATTTCACCCAAAAAATCACTAAGGGGTACCCCTTTGTGTTTTTTAGACTAAATTTTTGACCATCTCAGATTTCTTCCACACTCACGATGTTGATTAGGCAGGTCCTGACTTACACAAAGGTGTGATTATTTTCAGCCTATCTCATCCCAAAGCTGAGATATGAGGACAAACTTAACTGGGATTTTCTCTTAATAGGTTTATTGGTGTTGAATATATTGGAATTAAATTTATGAGCTTGTTATACGTCCAATAAAGCAAATTACAGATGCAATGTAGGATATATTGGACTGACTAGGCTTTTCTGATCGCACCCTTCTACTCATGTGTTTACCTAGCTTCACTGGAAGTAGGAATCCCATCATGAAATTTACAGTTATTAATTTTATGCAGCACAGCATGTCCCTATATCTTAGCTTTGGGATGTGGTAGGACAAAAAATACCACACCACTGTCTTTGTCAGGACCTCTCTGACACACGGTGTGTGTTTGAAGAAGATCTGAGGAGGTCACATATTTCACTCAAAAAAACACTAAGGGGTACCCCTTTGTGTTTTTTTAGACTAAATTTTTGACCATCTCAGATTTCTTCCAAACTCACGATGTTGATTAGGCAGGTCCTGACTTACACAAAGGTGTGATTATTTCCAGCCTATCTCATCCCAAAGCTGAGATATGAGGTCTAACGTAAGTGGGATTTTCTCTCAATAGGTTTATTTGTGTTGAATATATTGTAATTAAATTTATGAGCTTGTTATACATCCAATAAAGAAAAATACAGATGCAATGTAGGATATATTGGACTGACTAGGCTTTTCTGATCGCACCCTTCTTCTCATGTGTTTACCTAGCTTCACTGTAAGTAGGAATCCCATCATGAAATTTACAGTTATTAATTTTATGCAGCACAGCATGTCCCTATATCTTAGCTTTGGGATGTGGTAGGACAAAAAATACCACACCACTGTCTTTGTCAGGACCTCTCTGACACACGGTGTGTGTTTGAAGAAGATCTGAGGAGGTCACATATTTCACTCAAAAAAACACTAAGGGGTACCCCTTTGTGTTTTTTTAGACTAAATTTTTGACCATCTCAGATTTCTTCCAAACTCACGATGTTGATTAGGCAGGTCCTGACTTACACAAAGGTGTGATTATTTTTAGCCTATCTCATCCCAAAGCTGAGATATGAGGACTAACTTGACTGGGATTTTCTCTCAATAGGTTTATTGGTTTTGAATATATTGGAATTAAATTTATGAGCTTGTTTTACGTCCAATAAAGCAAAATATAGATGCAATGTAGGATATATTGGACTGACTAGGCTTTTCTGATCGCACCCTTCTACTCATGTGTTTACCTAGCTTCACTGGAAGTAGGAATCCCATCATGAAATTTACAGTTATACATTTTATGCAGCACAACATGTCCCTATATCTTAGCTTTGGGATGTGGTAGGGCAACAATTACCACACCATTGTCTTCGTCAGGACCTCTCTGACACATGGTGTGGGTTTGAAGAAGATCTGAAGAGGTCACATATTTCACCCAAAAAAACACTAAGGGGTACCCCTTTGTGTTTTTTTAGACTAAATTTTTGACCATCTCAGATTTCTTCCACACTCACGATGTTGATTAGGCAGGTCCTGACTTACACAAAGGTGTGATTATTTTCAGCCTATCTCATCCCAAAGCTGAGATATGAGGACAAACTTAACTGGGATTTTCTCTCAATAGGTTTATTGGTGTTGAATATATTGGAATTAAATTTATGAGCTTGTTATACATCCAATAAAGAAAAATACAGATGCAATGTAGGATATATTGGACTGACTAGGCTATTCTGATCGCACCCTTCTACTCATGTGTTTACCTAGCTTCACTGGAAGTAGGAATCCCATCATGAAATTTACAGTTATTAATTTTATGCAGCACAGCATGTCCCTATATCTTAGCTTTGGGATGTGGTAGGACAAAAATTACCACACCACTGTCTTCGTCAGGACCTCCCTGACACACGGTGTGGGTTTGAAGAAGATCTGAAGAGGTCACATATTTCACCCAATAAAACACTAAGGGGTACCCCTTTGTGTTTTTTCAGACTAAATTTTTGACCGTCTCAGATTTCTTCCAAACTCACGATGTTGATTAGGCAGGTCCTGACTTACACAAAGGTGTGATTATTTCCAGCCTATCTCATCCCAAAGCTGAGATATGAGGTCTAACGTAAGTGGGATTTTCTCTCAATAGGTTTATTTGTGTTGAATATATTGTAATTAAATTTATGAGCTTGTTATACATCCAATAAAGAAAAATACAGATGCAATGTAGGATATATTGGACTGACTAGGCTTTTCTGATCGCACCCTTCTTCTCATGTGTTTACCTAGCTTCACTGTAAGTAGGAATCCCATCATGAAATTTACAGTTATTAATTTTATGCAGCACAGCATGTCCCTATATCTTAGCTTTGGGATGTGGTAGGACAAAAATTACCACACCACTGTCTTCGTCAGGACCTCTCTGACACACGGTGTGTGTTTGAAGAAGATCTGAGGAGGTCACATATTTCACTCAAAAAAAAACTAAGGGGTACCCCTTTGTGTTTTTTTAGACTAAATTTTTGACCGTCTCAGATTTCTTCCAAACTCACGATGTTGATTAGGCAGGTCCTGACTTACACAAAGGTGTGATTATTTTCAGCCTAACTCATCCCAAAGCTGAGATATGAGGACAAACTTAACTGGGATTTTCTCTCAATAGGTTTATTTGTGTTGAATATATTGGAATTAAATTTATGAGCTTGTTTTACGTCCAATAAAGCAAAATACAGATGCAATGTAGGATATATTGGACTGACAAGGCTTTTCTGATCGCACCCTTCTACTCATGTGTTTACCTAGCTTCACTGGAAGTAGGAATCCCATCATGAAATTTACAGTTATACATTTTATGCAGCACAACATGTCCCTATATATTAGCTTTGGGATGTGGTAGGGCAACAATTACCACACCATTGTCTTCGTCAGGACCTCTCTGACACACGGTGTGGGTTTGAAGAAGATCTGAAGAGGTCACATATTTCACCCAAAAAAACACTAAGGGGTACCCCTTTGTGTTTTTTCAGACTAAATTTTTGACCGTCTCAGATTTCTTCCAAACTCACGATGTTGATTAGGCAGGTCCTGACTTACACAAAGGTGTGATTATTTCCAGCCTATCTCATCCCAAAGCTGAGATATGAGGTCTAACGTAAGTGGGATTTTCTCTCAATAGGTTTATTTGTGTTGAATATATTGGAATTAAATTTATGAGCTTGTTATACATCCAATAAAGAAAAATACAGATGCAATGTAGGATATATTGGACTGACTAGGCTTTTCTGATCGCACCCTTCTTCTCATGTGTTTACCTAGCTTCACTGTAAGTAGGAATCCCATCATGAAATTTACAGTTATTAATTTTATGCAGCACAGCATGTCCCTATATCTTAGCTTTGGGATGTGGTAGGGCAAAAATTACCACACCACTGTTTTCGTCAGGA
Organism: Hoplias malabaricus; assembly: GCF_029633855.1. Classification (NCBI taxonomy): domain Eukaryota; kingdom Metazoa; phylum Chordata; class Actinopteri; order Characiformes; family Erythrinidae; genus Hoplias; species Hoplias malabaricus. The sequence goes on along the minus strand of NC_089820.1, from coordinate 89,906,310 downwards.
CCTCTCTGACACACGGTGTGGGTTTGAAGAAGAGCTGAGGAGGTCACATATTTCACCCAAAAAAACACTAAGAGGTACCCCTTTGTGTTTTTTTAGACTAAATTTTTGACCATCTCAGATTTCTTCCAAACTCACGATGTTCATTAGGCAGGTCCTGACTTACACAAAGGTGTGATTATTTTCAGCCTATCTCGTCCCAAAGCTGAGATATGAGGACAAACTTAACTGGGATTTTCTCTTAATAGGTTTATTGGTGTTGAATATATTGGAATTAAATTTATGAGCTTTTTATACGTCCAATAAAGCAAAATACAGATGCAATGTAGGATGTATTGGACTGACTAGGCTTTTCTGATCGCACCCTTCTACTCATGTGTTTACCTAGCTTCACTGGAAGTAGGAATCCCATCATGAAATTTACAGTTATACATTTTATGCAGCACAGCATGTCCCTATAATTTAGCTTTGGGATGTGGTAGGGCAAAAATTACCACACCACTGTCTTCGTCAGGACCTCCCTGACACACGGTGTGGGATTGAACAAGATCTGAAGAGGTCACATATTTCACCCAAAAAAACACTAAGGGGTACCCCTTTGTGTTTTTTCAGTCTAAATTTTTGACCGTCTCAGATTTCTTCCAAACTCACGATGTTCATTAGGCAGGTCCTGACTTACACAAAGGTGTGATTATTTTCAGCCTATCTCATCCCAAAGCTGAGATATGAGGACAAACTGAACTGGGATTTTCTCTCAATAGGTTTATTGGTGTTGAATATATTGGAATTGAATTCGTGAGCTTTTTATACGTCCAATAAAGCAAAATACAGATGCAATGTAGGATATATTGGACTGACTAGGCTTTTCTGATCGCACCCTTCTACTCATGTGTTTACCTAGCTTCACTGGAAGTAGGAATCCCATCATGAAATTTACAGTTATTAATTTTATGCAGCACAGCATGTCCCTATATCTTAGCTTTGGGATGTGGTAGGACAAAAAATACCACACCACTGTCTTTGTCAGGACCTCTCTGACACACGGTGTGTGTTTGAAGAAGATCTGAGGAGGTCACATATTTCACTCAAAAAAACACTAAGGGGTACCCCTTTGTGTTTTTTTAGACTAAATTTTTGACCATCTCAGATTTCTTCCAAACTCACGATGTTGATTAGGCAGGTCCTGACTTACACAAAGGTGTGATTATTTTTAGCCTATCTCATCCCAAAGCTGAGATATGAGGACTAACTTGACTGGGATTTTCTCTCAATAGGTTAATTGGTGTTGAATATATTGGAATTAAATTTATGAGCTTGTTTTACGTCCAATAAAGCAAAATATAGATGCAATGTAGGATATATTGGACTGACTAGGCTTTTCTGATCGCACCCTTCTACTCATGTGTTTACCTAGCTTCACTGGAAGTAGGAATCCCATCATGAAATTTACAGTTATACATTTTATGCAGCACAACATGTCCCTATATCTTAGCTTTGGGATGTGGTAGGGCAACAATTACCACACCATTGTCTTCGTCAGGACCTCTCTGACACATGGTGTGGGTTTGAAGAAGATCTGAAGAGGTCACATATTTCACCCACAAAAACACTAAGGGGTACCCCTTTGTGTTTTTTTAGACTAAATTTTTGACCATCTCAGATTTCTTCCACACTCACGATGTTGATTAGGCAGGTCCTGACTTACACAAAGGTGTGATTATTTTCAGCCTATCTCATCCCAAAGCTGAGATATGAGGACAAACTTAACTGGGATTTTCTCTCAATAGGTTTATTGGTGTTGAATATATTGGAATTAAATTTATGAGCTTGTTATACATCCAATAAAGAAAAATACAGATGCAATGTAGGATATATTGGACTGACTAGGCTATTCTGATCGCACCCTTCTACTCATGTGTTTACCTAGCTTCACTGGAAGTAGGAATCCCATCATGAAATTTACAGTTATTAATTTTATGCAGCACAGCATGTCCCTATATCTTAGCTTTGGGATGTGGTAGGACAAAAATTACCACACCACTGTCTTCGTCAGGACCTCCCTGACACACGGTGTGGGTTTGAAGAAGATCTGAAGAGGTCACATATTTCACCCAATAAAACACTAAGGGGTACCCCTTTGTGTTTTTTCAGACTAAATTTTTGACCGTCTCAGATTTCTTCCAAACTCACGATGTTGATTAGGCAGGTCCTGACTTACACAAAGGTGTGATTATTTCCAGCCTATCTCATCCCAAAGCTGAGATATGAGGTCTAACGTAAGTGGGATTTTCTCTCAATAGGTTTATTTGTGTTGAATATATTGTAATTAAATTTATGAGCTTGTTATACATCCAATAAAGAAAAATACAGATGCAATGTAGATATATTGGACTGACTAGGCTTTTCTGATCGCACCCTTCTTCTCATGTGTTTACCTAGCTTCACTGTAAGTAGGAATCCCATCATGAAATTTACAGTTATTAATTTTATGCAGCACAGCATGTCCCTATATCTTAGCTTTGGGATGTGGTAGGACAAAAATTACCACACCACTGTCTTCGTCAGGACCTCTCTGACACACGGTGTGTGTTTGAAGAAGATCTGAGGAGGTCACATATTTCACTCAAAAAAACACTAAGGGGTACCCCTTTGTGTTTTTTTAGACTAAATTTTTGACCGTCTCAGATTTCTTCCAAACTCACGATGTTGATTAGGCAGGTCCTGACTTACACAAAGGTGTGATTATTTTCAGCCTAACTCATCCCAAAGCTGAGATATGAGGACAAACTTAACTGGGATTTTCTCTCAATAGGTTTATTTGTGTTGAATATATTGGAATTAAATTTATGAGCTTGTTTTACGTCCAATAAAGCAAAATACAGATGCAATGTAGGATATATTGGACTGACTAGGCTTTTCTGATCGCACCCTTCTACTCATGTGTTTACCTAGCTTCACTGGAAGTAGGAATCCCATCATGAAATTTACAGTTATACATTTTATGCAGCACAACATGTCCCTATATATTAGCTTTGGGATGTGGTAGGGCAACAATTACCACACCATTGTCTTCGTCAGGACCTCTCTGACACACGGTGTGGGTTTGAAGAAGAGCTGAGGAGGTCACATATTTCACCCAAAAAAACACTAAGGGGTACCCCTTTGTGTTTTTTTAGACTAAATTTTTGACCATCTCAGATTTCTTCCACACTCACGATGTTGATTAGGCAGGTCCTGACTTACACAAAGGTGTGATTATTTTCAGCCTATCTCATCCCAAAGCTGAGATATGAGGACAAACTTAACTGGGATTTTCTCTCAATAGGTTTATTGGTGTTGAATATATTGGAATTAAATTTATGAGCTTGTTATACATCCAATAAAGAAAAATACAGATGCAATGTAGGATATATTGGACTGACTAGGCTATTCTGATCGCACCCTTCTACTCATGTGTTTACCTAGCTTCACTGGAAGTAGGAATCCCATCATGAAATTTACAGTTATTAATTTTATGCAGCACAGCATGTCCCTATATCTTAGCTTTGGGATGTGGTAGGGCAAAAATTACCACACCACTGTTTTCGTCAGGACCTCTCTGACACACGGTGTGGGTTTGAAGAAGAGCTGAGGAGGTCACATATTTCACCCAAAAAAACACTAAGAGGTACCCCTTTGTGTTTTTTTAGACTAAATTTTTGACCATCTCAGATTTCTTCCAAACTCACGATGTTCATTAGGCAGGTCCTGACTTACACAAAGGTGTGATTATTTTCAGCCTATCTCGTCCCAAAGCTGAGATATGAGGACAAACTTAACTGGGATTTTCTCTTAATAGGTTTATTGGTGTTGAATATATTGGAATTAAATTTATGAGCTTTTTATACGTCCAATAAAGCAAAATACAGATGCAATGTAGGAGGTATTGGACTGACTAGGCTTTTCTGATCGCACCCTTCTACTCATGTGTTTACCTAGCTTCACTGGAAGTAGGAATCCCATCATGAAATTTACAGTTATACATTTTATGCAGCACAGCATGTCCCTATAATTTAGCTTTGGGATGTGGTAGGGCAAAAATTACCACACCACTGTCTTCGTCAGGACCTCCCTGACACACGGTGTGGGATTGAACAAGATCTGAAGAGGTCACATATTTCACCCAAAAAAACACTAAGGGGTACCCCTTTGTGTTTTTTCAGTCTAAATTTTTGACCGTCTCAGATTTCTTCCAAACTCACGATGTTCATTAGGCAGGTCCTGACTTACACAAAGGTGTGATTATTTTCAGCCTATCTCATCCCAAAGCTGAGATATGAGGACAAACTGAACTGGGATTTTCTCTCAATAGGTTTATTGGTGTTGAATATATTGGAATTGAATTCGTGAGCTTTTTATACGTCCAATAAAGCAAAAAACAGATGCAATGTAGGATATATTGGACTGACTAGGCTTTTCTGATCGCACCCTTCTACTCATGTGTTTACCTAGCTTCACTGGAAGTAGGAATCCCATCATGAAATTTACAGTTAATAATTTTATGCAGCACAGCATGTCCCTATATCTTAGCTTTGGGATGTGGTAGGACAAAAAATACCACACCACTGTCTTTGTCAGGACCTCTCTGACACACGGTGTGTGTTTGAAGAAGATCTGAGGAGGTCACATATTTCACCCAAATAAACACTAAGGGGTACCCCTTTGTGTTTTTTCAGACTAAATTTTTGACCGTCTCAGATTTCTTCCAAACTCACGATGTTGATTAGGCAGGTCCTGACTTACACAAAGGTGTGATTATTTTTAGCCTATCTCATCCCAAAGCTGAGATATGAGGACTAACTTGACTGGGATTTTCTCTCAATAGGTTTATTGGATTTGAATATATTGGAATTAAATTTATGAGCTTGTTTTACGTCCAATAAAGCAAAATATAGATGCAATGTAGGATATATTGGACTGACTAGGCTTTTCTGATCCCACCCTTCTACTCATGTGTTTACCTAGCTTCACTGGAAGTAGGAATCCCATCATGAAATTTACAGTTATACATTTTATGCAGCACAACATGTCCCTATATCTTAGCTTTGGGATGTGGTAGGGCAACAATTACCACACCATTGTCTTCGTCAGGACCTCTCTGACACATGGTGTGGGTTTGAAGAAGATCTGAAGAGGTCACATATTTCACCCAAAAAAACACTAAGGGGTACCCCTTTGTGTTTTTTTAGACTAAATTTTTGACCATCTCAGATTTCTTCCACACTCACGATGTTGATTAGGCAGGTCCTGACTTACACAAAGGTGTGATTATTTTCAGCCTATCTCATCCCAAAGCTGAGATATGAGGACAAACTTAACTGGGATTTTCTCTCAATAGGTTTATTGGTGTTGAATATATTGGAATTAAATTTATGAGCTTGTTATACATCCAATAAAGAAAAATACAGATGCAATGTAGGATATATTGGACTGACTAGGCTATTCTGATCGCACCCTTCTACTCATGTGTTTACCTAGCTTCACTGGAAGTAGGAATCCCATCATGAAATTTACAGTTATTAATTTTATGCAGCACAGCATGTCCCTATATCTTAGCTTTGGGATGTGGTAGGGCAACAATTACCACACCACTGTCTTCGTCAGGACCTCCCTGACACACGGTGTGGGTTTGAAGAAGATCTGAAGAGGTCACATATTTCACCCAATAAAACACTAAGGGGTACCCCTTTGTGTTTTTTCAGACTAAATTTTTGACCGTCTCAGATTTCTTCCAAACTCACGATGTTGATTAGGCAGGTCCTGACTTACACAAAGGTGTGATTATTTCCAGCCTATCTCATCCCAAAGCTGAGATATGAGGTCTAACGTAAGTGGGATTTTCTCTCAATAGGTTTATTTGTGTTGAATATATTGTAATTAAATTTATGAGCTTGTTATACATCCAATAAAGAAAAATACAGATGCAATGTAGGATATATTGGACTGACTAGGCTTTTCTGATCGCACCCTTCTTCTCATGTGTTTACCTAGCTTCACTGTAAGTAGGAATCCCATCATGAAATTTACAGTTATTAATTTTATGCAGCACAGCATGTCCCTATATCTTAGCTTTGGGATGTGGTAGGACAAAAATTACCACACCACTGTCTTCGTCAGGACCTCTCTGACACACGGTGTGTGTTTGAAGAAGATCTGAGGAGGTCACATATTTCACTCAAAAAAACACTAAGGGGTACCCCTTTGTGTTTTTTTAGACTAAATTTTTGACCGTCTCAGATTTCTTCCAAACTCACGATGTTGATTAGGCAGGTCCTGACTTACACAAAGGTGTGATTATTTTCAGCCTAACTCATCCCAAAGCTGAGATATGAGGACAAACTTAACTGGGATTTTCTCTCAATAGGTTTATTTGTGTTGAATATATTGGAATTAAATTTATGAGCTTGTTTTACGTCCAATAAAGCAAAATACAGATGCAATGTAGGATATATTGGACTGACTAGGCTTTTCTGATCGCACCCTTCTACTCATGTGTTTACCTAGCTTCACTGGAAGTAGGAATCCCATCATGAAATTTACAGTTATACATTTTATGCAGCACAACATGTCCCTATATATTAGCTTTGGGATGTGGTAGGGCAACAATTACCACACCATTGTCTTCGTCAGGACCTCTCTGACACACGGTGTGGGTTTGAAGAAGAGCTGAGGAGGTCACATATTTCACCCAAAAAAACACTAAGGGGTACCCCTTTGTGTTTTTTTAGACTAAATTTTTGACCATCTCAGATTTCTTCCACACTCACGATGTTGATTAGGCAGGTCCTGACTTACACAAAGGTGTGATTATTTCCAGCCTATCTCATCCCAAAGCTGAGATATGAGGTCTAACGTAAGTGGGATTTTCTCTCAATAGGTTTATTTGTGTTGAATATATTGTAATTAAATTTATGAGCTTGTTATACATCCAATAAAGAAAAATACAGATGCAATGTAGGATATATTGGACTGACTAGGCTTTTCTGATCGCACCCTTCTTCTCATGTGTTTACCTAGCTTCACTGTAAGTAGGAATCCCATCATGAAATTTACAGTTATTAATTTTATGCAGCACAGCATGTCCCTATATCTTAGCTTTGGGATGTGGTAGGACAAAAATTACCACACCACTGTCTTCGTCAGGACCTCTCTGACACACGGTGTGTGTTTGAAGAAGATCTGAGGAGGTCACATATTTCACTCAAAAAAACACTAAGGGGTACCCCTTTGTGTTTTTTTAGACTAAATTTTTGACCGTCTCAGATTTCTTCCAAACTCACGATGTTGATTAGGCAGGTCCTGACTTACACAAAGGTGTGATTATTTTCAGCCTAACTCATCCCAAAGCTGAGATATGAGGACAAACTTAACTGGGATTTTCTCTCAATAGGTTTATTTGTGTTGAATATATTGGAATTAAATTTATGAGCTTGTTTTACGTCCAATAAAGCAAAATACAGATGCAATGTAGGATATATTGGACTGACTAGGCTTTTCTGATCGCACCCTTCTACTCATGTGTTTACCTAGCTTCACTGGAAGTAGGAATCCCATCATGAAATTTACAGTTATACATTTTATGCAGCACAACATGTCCCTATATATTAGCTTTGGGATGTGGTAGGGCAACAATTACCACACCATTGTCTTCGTCAGGACCTCTCTGACACACGGTGTGGGTTTGAAGAAGAGCTGAGGAGGTCACATATTTCACCCAAAAAAACACTAAGGGGTACCCCTTTGTGTTTTTTTAGACTAAATTTTTGACCATCTCAGATTTCTTCCACACTCACGATGTTGATTAGGCAGGTCCTGACTTACACAAAGGTGTGATTATTTTCAGCCTATCTCATCCCAAAGCTGAGATATGAGGACAAACTTAACTGGGATTTTCTCTCAATAGGTTTATTGGTGTTGAATATATTGGAATTAAATTTATGAGCTTGTTATACATCCAATAAAGAAAAATACAGATGCAATGTAGGATATATTGGACTGACTAGGCTATTCTGATCGCACCCTTCTACTCATGTGTTTACCTAGCTTCACTGGAAGTAGGAATCCAATCATGAAATTTACAGTTATTAATTTTATGCAGCACAGCATGTCCCTATATCTTAGCTTTGGGATGTGGTAGGACAAAAATTACCACACCACTGTCTTCGTCAGGACCTCCCTGACACACGGTGTGGGTTTGAAGAAGATCTGAAGAGGTCACATATTTCACCCAAAAAAACACTAAGGGGTACCCCTTTGTGTTTTTTCAGACTAAATTTTTGACCGTCTCAGATTTCTTCCAAACTCACGATGTTGATTAGGCAGGTCCTGACTTACACAAAGGTGTGATTATTTCCAGCCTATCTCATCCCAAAGCTGAGATATGAGGTCTAACGTAAGTGGGATTTTCTCTCAATAGGTTTATTTGTGTTGAATATATTGGAATTAAATTTATGAGCTTGTTATACATCCAATAAAGAAAAATACAGATGCAATGTAGGATATATTGGACTGACTAGGCTTTTCTGATCGCACCCTTCTTCTCATGTGTTTACCTAGCTTCACTGTAAGTAGGAATCCCATCATGAAATTTACAGTTATTAATTTTATGCAGCACAGCATGTCCCTATATCTTAGCTTTGGGATGTGGTAGGGCAAAAATTACCACACCACTGTTTTCGTCAGGACCTCTCTGACACACGGTGTGTGTTTGAAGAAGATCTGAGGAGGTCACATATTTCACTCAAAAAAACACTAAGGGGTACCCCTTTGTGTTTTTTTAGACTAAATTTTTGACCGTCTCAGATTTCTTCCAAACTCACGATGTTGATTAGGCAGGTCCTGACTTACACAAAGGTGTGATTATTTTCAGCCTAACTCATCCCAAAGCTGAGATATGAGGACAAACTTAACTGGGATTTTCTCTCAATAGGTTTATTTGTGTTGAATATATTGGAATTAAATTTATGAGCTTGTTTTACGTCCAATAAAGCAAAATACAGATGCAATGTAGGATATATTGGACTGACTAGGCTTTTCTGATCGCACCCTTCTACTCATGTGTTTACCTAGCTTCACTGGAAGTAGGAATCCCATCATGAAATTTACAGTTATACATTTTATGCAGCACAACATGTCCCTATATATTAGCTTTGGGATGTGGTAGGGCAACAATTACCACACCATTGTCTTCGTCAGGACCTCTCTGACACACGGTGTGGGTTTGAAGAAGAGCTGAGGAGGTCACATATTTCACCCAAAAAAACACTAAGGGGTACCCCTTTGTGTTTTTTTAGACTAAATTTTTGACCATCTCAGATTTCTTCCACACTCACGATGTTGATTAGGCAGGTCCTGACTTACACAAAGGTGTGATTATTTCCAGCCTATCTCATCCCAAAGCTGAGATATGAGGTCTAACGTAAGTGGGATTTTCTCTCAATAGGTTTATTTGTGTTGAATATATTGTAATTAAATTTATGAGCTTGTTATACATCCAATAAAGAAAAATACAGATGCAATGTAGGATATATTGGACTGACTAGGCTTTTCTGATCGCACCCTTCTTCTCATGTGTTTACCTAGCTTCACTGTAAGTAGGAATCCCATCATGAAATTTACAGTTATTAATTTTATGCAGCACAGCATGTCCCTATATCTTAGCTTTGGGATGTGGTAGGACAAAAATTACCACACCACTGTCTTCGTCAGGACCTCTCTGACACACGGTGTGTGTTTGAAGAAGATCTGAGGAGGTCACATATTTCACTCAAAAAAACACTAAGGGGTACCCCTTTGTGTTTTTTTAGACTAAATTTTTGACCGTCTCAGATTTCTTCCAAACTCACGATGTTGATTAGGCAGGTCCTGACTTACACAAAGGTGTGATTATTTTCAGCCTAACTCATCCCAAAGCTGAGATATGAGGACAAACTTAACTGGGATTTTCTCTCAATAGGTTTATTTGTGTTGAATATATTGGAATTAAATTTATGAGCTTGTTTTACGTCCAATAAAGCAAAATACAGATGCAATGTAGGATATATTGGACTGACTAGGCTTTTCTGATCGCACCCTTCTACTCATGTGTTTACCTAGCTTCACTGGAAGTAGGAATCCCATCATGAAATTTACAGTTATACATTTTATGCAGCACAACATGTCCCTATATATTAGCTTTGGGATGTGGTAGGGCAACAATTACCACACCATTGTCTTCGTCAGGACCTCTCTGACACACGGTGTGGGTTTGAAGAAGAGCTGAGGAGGTCACATATTTCACCCAAAAAAACACTAAGGGGTACCCCTTTGTGTTTTTTTAGACTAAATTTTTGACCATCTCAGATTTCTTCCACACTCACGATGTTGATTAGGCAGGTCCTGACTTACACAAAGGTGTGATTATTTTCAGCCTATCTCATCCCAAAGCTGAGATATGAGGACAAACTTAACTGGGATTTTCTCTCAATAGGTTTATTGGTGTTGAATATATTGGAATTAAATTTATGAGCTTGTTATACATCCAATAAAGAAAAATACAGATGCAATGTAGGATATATTGGACTGACTAGGCTATTCTGATCGCACCCTTCTACTCATGTGTTTACCTAGCTTCACTGGAAGTAGGAATCCAATCATGAAATTTACAGTTATTAATTTTATGCAGCACAGCATGTCCCTATATCTTAGCTTTGGGATGTGGTAGGACAAAAATTACCACACCACTGTCTTCGTCAGGACCTCCCTGACACACGGTGTGGGTTTGAAGAAGATCTGAAGAGGTCACATATTTCACCCAAAAAAACACTAAGGGGTACCCCTTTGTGTTTTTTCAGACTAAATTTTTGACCGTCTCAGATTTCTTCCAAACTCACGATGTTGATTAGGCAGGTCCTGACTTACACAAAGGTGTGATTATTTCCAGCCTATCTCATCCCAAAGCTGAGATATGAGGTCTAACGTAAGTGGGATTTTCTCTCAATAGGTTTATTTGTGTTGAATATATTGGAATTAAATTTATGAGCTTGTTATACATCCAATAAAGAAAAATACAGATGCAATGTAGGATATATTGGACTGACTAGGCTTTTCTGATCGCACCCTTCTTCTCATGTGTTTACCTAGCTTCACTGTAAGTAGGAATCCCATCATGAAATTTACAGTTATTAATTTTATGCAGCACAGCATGTCCCTATATCTTAGCTTTGGGATGTGGTAGGGCAAAAATTACCACACCACTGTTTTCGTCAGGACCTCTCTGACACACGGTGTGGGTTTGAAGAAGAGCTGAGGAGGTCACATATTTCACCCAAAAAAACACTAAGAGGTACCCCTTTGTGTTTTTTTAGACTAAATTTTTGACCATCTCAGATTTCTTCCAAACTCACGATGTTCATTAGGCAGGTCCTGACTTACACAAAGGTGTGATTATTTTCAGCCTATCTCGTCCCAAAGCTGAGATATGAGGACAAACTTAACTGGGATTTTCTCTTAATAGGTTTATTGGTGTTGAATATATTGGAATTAAATTTATGAGCTTTTTATACGTCCAATAAAGCAAAATACAGATGCAATGTAGGATGTATTGGACTGACTAGGCTTTTCTGATCGCACCCTTCTACTCATGTGTTTACCTAGCTTCACTGGAAGTAAGAATCCCATCATGAAATTTACAGTTATACATTTTATGCAGCACAGCATGTCCCTATAATTTAGCTTTGGGATGTGGTAGGGCAAAAATTACCACACCACTGTCTTCGTCAGGACCTCCCTGACACACGGTGTGGGATTGAACAAGATCTGAAGAGGTCACATATTTCACTCAAAAAAACACTAAGGGGTACCCCTTTGTGTTTTTTCAGTCTAAATTTTTGACCGTCTTAGATTTCTTCCAAACTCACGATGTTCATTAGGCAGGTCCTGACTTACACAAAGGTGTGATTATTTTCAGCCTATCTCATCCCAAAGCTGAGATATGAGGACAAACTGAACTGGGATTTTCTCTCAATAGGTTTATTGGTGTTGAATATATTGGAATTAAATTTATGAGCTTGTTATACGTCCAATAAAGCAAAATACAGATGCAATGTAGGATATATTGGACTGACTAGGCTTTTCTGATCGCACCCTTCTACTCATGTGTTTACCTAGCTTCACTGGAAGTAGGAATCCCATCATGAAATTTACAGTTATACATTTTATGCAGCACAACATGTCCCTATATCTCAGCTCTGGGATGTGGTAGGGCAACAATTACCACACCACTGTCTTCGTCAGGACCTCCCTGACACACGGTGTGGGTTTGAAGAAGATCTGAAGAGGTCACATATTTCACCCAAAAAAACACTAAGGGGTACCCCTTTGTGTTTTTTCAGACTAAATTTTTGACCGTCTCAGATTTCTTCCAAACTCACGATGTTGATTAGGCAGGTCCTGACTTACACAAAGGTGTGATTATTTTTAGCCTATCTCATCCCAAAGCTGAGATATGAGGACAAACTTAACTGGGATTTTCTCTCAATAGGTTTATTGGTGTTGAATATATTGGAATTAAATTTATGAGCTTGTTATACGTCCAATAAAGCAAAATACAGATGCAATGTAGGATATATTGGACTGACTAGGCTTTTCTGATCGCACCCTTCTACTCATGTGTTTACCTAGCTTCACTGGAAGTAGGATTCCCATCATGAAATTTACAGTTATTAATTTTATGCAGCACAGCATGTCCCTATATCTTAGCTTTGGGATGTGGTAGGACAAAAATTACCACACCACTGTCTTCGTCAGGACCTCCCTGACACACGGTGTGGGTTTGAACAAGATCTGAAGAGGTCACATATTTCACCCAAAAAACACTAAGGGGTACCCCTTTGTGTTTTTTCAGACTAAATTTTTGACCGTCTCAGATTTCTTCCAAACTCACAATGTTCATTAGGCAGGTCCTGACTTACACAAAGGTGTGATTATTTTTAGCCTATCTCATCCCAAAGCTGAGATATGAGGACAAACTTAACTGGGATTTTCTCTCAATAGGTTTATTGGTGTTGAATATATTCGAATTAAATTTATGAGCTTTTTATACATCCAATACAGCAAAATACAGATGCAATGTAGGATATATTGGACTGACTAGGCTTTTCTGATCGCACCCTTCTACTCATGTGTTTACCTAGCTTCACTGGAAGTAGGAATCCCATCATGAAATTTACAGTTATTAATTTTATGCAGCACAGCATGTCCCTATATCTTAGCTTTGGGATGTGGTACGACAAAAATTACCACACCACTGTCTTCGTCAGGACCTCCCTGACACACGGTGTGGGTTTGAACAAGATCTGAAGAGGTCACATATTTCACCCAAAAAAACACTAAGGGGTACCCCTTTGTGTTTTTTTAGACTAAATTTTTGACCGTCTCAGATTTCTTCCAAACTCACGATGTTCATTAGGCAGGTCCTGACTTACACAAAGGTGTGATTATTTTCAGCCTATCTCATCCCAAAGCTGAGATATGAGGACAAACTGAACTGGGATTTTCTCTCAATAGGTTTATTGGTGTTGAATATATTGGAATTGAATTCGTGAGCTTTTTATACGTCCAATAAAGCAAAATACAGATGCAATGTAGGATATATTGGACTGACTAGGCTTTTCTGATCGCACCCTTCTACTCATGTGTTTACCTAGCTTCACTGGAAGTAGGAATCCCATCATGAAATTTACAGTTATACATTTTATGCAGCACAACATGTCCCTATATCTCAGCTCTGGGATGTGGTAGGGCAACAATTACCACACCACTGTCTTCGTCAGGACCTCCCTGACACACGGTGTGGGTTTGAAGAAGATCTGAAGAGGTCACATATTTCACCCAAAAAAACACTAAGGGGTACCCCTTTGTGTTTTTTCAGACTAAATTTTTGACCGTCTCAGATTTCTTCCAAACTCACAATGTTCATTAGGCAGGTCCTGACTTACACAAAGGTGTGATTATTTTTAGCCTATCTCATCCCAAAGCTGAGATATGAGGACAAACTTAACTGGGATTTTCTCTCAATAGGTTTATTGGTGTTGAATATATTGGAATTAAATTTATGAGCTTTTTATACATCCAATACAGCAAAATACAGATGCAATGTAGGATATATTGGACTGACTAGGCTTTTCTGATCGCACCCTTCTACTCATGTGTTTACCTAGCTTCACTGGAAGTAGGAATCCCATCATGAAATTTACAGTTATTAATTTTATGCAGCACAGCATGTCCCTATATCTTAGCTTTGGGATGTGGTAGGACAAAAATTACCACACCACTGTCTTCGTCAGGACCTCCCTGACACACGGTGTGGGTTTGAACAAGATCTGAAGAGGTCACATATTTCACCCAATAAAACACTAAGGGGTACCCCTTTGTGTTTTTTTAGACTAAATTTTTGACCGTCTCAGATTTCTTCCAAACTCACGATGTTCATTAGGCAGGTCCTGACTTACACAAAGGTGTGATTATTTTCAGCCTATCTCATCCCAAAGCTGAGATATGAGGACAAACTGAACTGGGATTTTCTCTCAATAGGTTTATTGGTGTTGAATATATTGGAATTGAATTCGTGAGCTTTTTATACGTCCAATAAAGCAAAATACAGATGCAATGTAGGATATATTGGACTGACTAGGCTTTTCTGATCGCACCCTTCTACTCATGTGTTTACCTAGCTTCACTGGAAGTAGGAATCCCATCATGAAATTTACAGTTATACATTTTATGCAGCACAACATGTCCCTATATCTCAGCTCTAGGATGTGGTAGGGCAACAATTACCACACCACTGTCTTCGTCAGGACCTCCCTGACACACGGTGTGGGTTTGAAGAAGATCTGAAGAGGTCACATATTTCACCCAAAAAAACACTAAGGGGTACCCCTTTGTGTTTTTTCAGACTAAATTTTTGACCGTCTCAGATTTCTTCCAAACTCATGATGTTGATTAGGCAGGTCCTGACTTACACAAAGGTGTGATTATTTTTAGCCTATCTCATCCCAAAGCTGAGATATGAGGACAAACTTAACTGGGATTTTCTCTCAATAGGTTTATTGGTGTTGAATATATTGGAATTAAATTTATGAGCTTTTTATACATCCAATACAGCAAAATACAGATGCAATGTAGGATATATTGGACTGACTAGGCTTTTCTGATCGCACCCTTCTACTCATGTGTTTACCTAGCTTCATTGGAAGTAGGAATCCCATCATGAAATTTACAGTTATTAATTTTATGCAGCACAGCATGTCCCTATATCTTAGCTTTGGGATGTGGTAGGACAAAAATTACCACACCATTGTCTTCGTCAGGACCTCTCTGACACACGGTGTGTGTTTGAAGAAGATCTGAGGAGGTCACATATTTCACTCAAAAAAACACTAAGGGGTACCCCTTTGTGTTTTTTTAGACTAAATTTTTGACCGTCTCAGATTTCTTCCAAACTCACGATGTTGATTAGGCAGGTCCTGACTTACACAAAGGTGTGATTATTTTCAGCCTAACTCATCCCAAAGCTGAGATATGAGGACAAACTTAACTGGGATTTTCTCTCAATAGGTTTATTTGTGTTGAATATATTGGAATTAAATTTATGAGCTTGTTTTACGTCCAATAAAGCAAAATACAGATGCAATGTAGGATATATTGGACTGACTAGGCTTTTCTGATCGCACCCTTCTACTCATGTGTTTACCTAGCTTCACTGGAAGTAGGAATCCCATCATGAAATTTACAGTTATACATTTTATGCAGCACAACATGTCCCTATATATTAGCTTTGGGATGTGGTAGGGCAACAATTACCACACCATTGTCTTCGTCAGGACCTCTCTGACACACGGTGTGGGTTTGAAGAAGATCTGAAGAGGTCACATATTTCACCCAAAAAAACACTAAGGGGTACCCCTTTGTGTTTTTTTAGACTAAATTTTTGACCATCTCAGATTTCTTCCACACTCACGATGTTGATTAGGCAGGTCCTGACTTACACAAAGGTGTGATTATTTTCAGCCTATCTCATCCCAAAGCTGAGATATGAGGACAAACTTAACTGGGATTTTCTCTCAATAGGTTTATTGGTGTTGAATATATTGGAATTAAATTTATGAGCTTGTTATACGTCCAATAAAGCAAAATACAGATGCAATGTAGGATATATTGGACTGACTAGGCTTTTCTGATCGCACCCTTCTACTCATGTGTTTACCTAGCTTCACTGGAAGTAGGAATCCCATCATGAAATTTACAGTTATACATTTTATGCAGCACAACATGTCCTTATATCTCAGCTCTGGGATGTGGTAGGGCAACAATTACCACACCACTGTCTTCGTCAGGACCTCCCTGACACACGGTGTGGGTTTGAACAAGATCTGAAGAGGTCACATATTTCACCCAAATAAACACTAAGGGGTACCCCTTTGTGTTTTTTCAGACTAAATTTTTGACCGTCTCAGATTTCTTCCAAACTCACGATGTTGATTAGGCAGGTCCTGACTTACACAAAGGTGTGATTATTTTTAGCCTATCTCATCCCAAAGCTGAGATATGAGGACAAACTTAACTGGGATTTTCTCTCAATAGGTTTATTGGTGTTGAATATATTGGAATTAAATTTATGAGCTTGTTATACGTCCAATAAAGCAAAATAC
This sequence comes from Hoplias malabaricus, assembly GCF_029633855.1. Taxonomy (NCBI): domain Eukaryota; kingdom Metazoa; phylum Chordata; class Actinopteri; order Characiformes; family Erythrinidae; genus Hoplias; species Hoplias malabaricus. The sequence continues at coordinate 89,889,583 of NC_089820.1, read as the reverse complement.
AGATGCAATGTAGGATATATTGGACTGACTAGGCTTTTCTGATCGCACCCTTCTACTCATGTGTTTACCTAGCTTCACTGGAAGTAGGAATCCCATCATGAAATTTACAGTTATACATTTTATGCAGCACAACATGTCCTTATATCTCAGCTCTGGGATGTGGTAGGGCAACAATTACCACACCACTGTCTTCGTCAGGACCTCCCTGACACACGGTGTGGGTTTGAACAAGATCTGAAGAGGTCACATATTTCACCCAAATAAACACTAAGGGGTACCCCTTTGTGTTTTTTCAGACTAAATTTTTGACCGTCTCAGATTTCTTCCAAACTCACGATGTTGATTAGGCAGGTCCTGACTTACACAAAGGTGTGATTATTTTTAGCCTATCTCATCCCAAAGCTGAGATATGAGGACAAACTTAACTGGGATTTTCTCTCAATAGGTTTATTGGTGTTGAATATATTGGAATTAAATTTATGAGCTTGTTATACGTCCAATAAAGCAAAATACAGATGCAATGTAGGATATATTGTACTGACTAGGCTTTTCTGATCGCACCCTTCTACTCATGTGTTTACCTAGCTTCACTGGAAGTAGGAATCCCATCATGAAATTTACAGTTATACATTTTATGCAGCACAACATGTCCCTATATCTTAGCTTTGGGATGTGGTAGGGCAACAATTACCACACCATTGTCTTCGTCAGGACCTCTCTGACACATGGTGTGGGTTTAAAGAAGATCTGAAGAGGTCACATATTTCACCCAAAAAAACACTAAGGGGTACCCCTTTGTGTTTTTTTAGACTAAATTTTTGACCATCTCAGATTTCTTCCAAACTCACGATGTTGATTAGGCAGGTCCTGACTTACACAAAGGTGTGATTATTTTCAGCCTATCTCATCCCAAAGCTGAGATATGAGGACAAACTTAACTGGGATTTTCTCTCAATAGGTTTATTGGTGTTGAATATATTGGAATTAAATTTATGAGCTTGTTATACGTCCAATAAAGCAAAATACAGATGCAATGTAGGATATATTGGACTGACTAGGCTTTTCTGATCGCACCCTTCTACTCATGTGTTTACCTAGCTTCACTGGAAGTAGGAATCCCATCATGAAATTTACAGTTATACATTTTATGCAGCACAACATGTCCTTATATCTCAGCTCTGGGATGTGGTAGGGCAACAATTACCACACCACTGTCTTCGTCAGGACCTCCCTGACACATGGTGTGGGTTTGAACAAGATCTGAAGAGGTCACATATTTCACCCAAATAAACACTAAGGGGTACCCCTTTGTGTTTTTTCAGACTAAATTTTTGACCGTCTCAGATTTCTTCCAAACTCACGATGTTGATTAGGCAGGTCCTGACTTACACAAAGGTGTGATTATTTTTAGCCTATCTCATCCCAAAGCTGAGATATGAGGACAAACTTAACTGGGATTTTCTCTCAATAGGTTTATTGGTGTTGAATATATTGGAATTAAATTTATGAGCTTGTTATACATCCAATAAAGCAAAATACAGATGCAATGTAGGATATATTGGACTGACTAGGCTTTTCTGATCGCACCCTTCTACTCATGTGTTTACCTAGCTTCACAGGAAGTAGGAATCCCATCATGAAATTTACAGTTATACATTTTATGCAGCACAACATGTCCCTATATCTTAGCTTTGGGATGTGGTAGGGCAACAATTACCACACCATTGCCTTCGTCAGGACCTCTCTGACACACGGTGTGGGTTTGAAGAAGATCTGAAGAGGTCACATATTTCACCCAATAAAACACTAAGGGGTACCCCTTTGTGTTTTTTTAGACTAAATTTTTGACCATCTCAGATTTCTTCCAAACTCACGATGTTGATTAGGCAGGTCCTGACTTACACAAAGGTGTGATTATTTTCAGCCTATCTCGTCCCAAAGCTGAGATATGAGGACAAACTTAACTGGGATTTTCTCTTAATAGGTTTATTGGTGTTGAATATATTGGAATTAAATTTATGAGCTTTTTATACGTCCAATAAAGCAAAATACAGATGCAATGTAGGATATATTGGACTGACTAGGCTTTTCTGATCGCACCCTTCTACTCATGTGTTTACCTAGCTTCACTGGAAGTAGGATTCCCATCATGAAATTTACAGTTATTAATTTTATGCAGCACAGCATGTCCCTATATCTTAGCTTTGGGATGTGGTAGGGCAACAATTACCACACCACTGTCTTCGTCAGGACCTCCCTGACACACGGTGTGGGTTTGAAGAAGATCTGAAGAGGTCACATATTTCACCAAAAAAAACACTAAGGGGTACCCCTTTGTGTTTTTTTAGACTAAATTTTTGACCATCTCAGATTTCTTCCAAACTCACGATGTTGATTAGGCAGGTCCTGACTTACACAAAGGTGTGATTATTTTCAGCCTATCTCGTCCCAAAGCTGAGATATGAGGACAAACTTAACTGGGATTTTCTCTTAATAGGTTTATTGGTGTTGAATATATTGGAATTAAATTTATGAGCTTTTTATACGTCCAATAAAGCAAAATACAGATGCAATGTAGGATATATTGGACTGACTAGGCTTTTCTGATCGCACCCTTCTACTCATGTGTTTACCTAGCTTCACTGGAAGTAGGATTCCCATCATGAAATTTACAGTTATTAATTTTATGCAGCACAGCATGTCCCTATATCTTAGCTTTGGGATGTGGTAGGGCAACAATTACCACACCACTGTCTTCGTCAGGACCTCCCTGACACACGGTGTGGGTTTGAAGAAGATCTGAAGAGGTCACATATTTCACCAAAAAAAACACTAAGGGGTACCCCTTTGTGTTTTTTTAGACTAAATTTTTGACCATCTCAGATTTCTTCCAAACTCACGATGTTGATTAGGCAGGTCCTGACTTACACAAAGGTGTGATTATTTTTAGCCTATCTCATCCTAAAGCTGAGATATGAGGACTAACTTAACTGGGATTTTCTCTCAATAGGTTTATTGGTGTTGAATATATTGGAATTAAATTTATGAGCTTGTTATACGTCCAATAAAGCAAAATACAGATGCAATGTAGGATATATTGGACTGACTAGGCTTTTCTGATCGCACCCTTCTACTCATGTGTTTACCTAGCTTCACAGGAAGTAGGAATCCCATCATGAAATTTACAGTTATACATTTTATGCAGCACAACATGTCCCTATATCTTAGCTTTGGGATGTGGTAGGGCAACAATTACCACACCATTGCCTTCGTCAGGACCTCTCTGACACACGGTGTGGGTTTGAAGAAGATCTGAAGAGGTCACATATTTCACCCAATAAAACACTAAGGGGTACCCCTTTGTGTTTTTTTAGACTAAATTTTTGACCATCTCAGATTTCTTCCAAACTCACGATGTTGATTAGGCAGGTCCTGACTTACACAAAGGTGTGATTATTTTCAGCCTATCTCATCCCAAAGCTGAGATATGAGGACAAACTTAACTGGGATTTTCTCTCAATAGGTTTATTGGTGTTGAATATATTGGAATTAAATTTATGAGCTTGTTATACGTCCAATAAAGCAAAATACAGATGCAATGTAGGATATATTGGACTAGCTAGGCTTTTCTGATCGCACCCTTCTACTCATGTGTTTACCTAGCTTCACTGGAAGTAGGATTCCCATCATGAAATTTACAGTTATTAATTTTATGCAGCACAGCATGTCCCTATATCTTAGCTTTGGGATGTGGTAGGGCAACAATTACCACACCACTGTCTTCGTCAGGACCTCCCTGACACACGGTGTGGGTTTGAAGAAGATCTGAAGAGGTCACATATTTCACCAAAAAAAACACTAAGGGGTACCCCTTTGTGTTTTTTTAGACTAAATTTTTGACCATCTCAGATTTCTTCCAAACTCACGATGTTGATTAGGCAGGTCCTGACTTACACAAAGGTGTGATTATTTTTAGCCTATCTCATCCTAAAGCTGAGATATGAGGACTAACTTAACTGGGATTTTCTCTCAATAGGTTTATTGGTGTTGAATATATTGGAATTAAATTTATGAGCTTGTTATACGTCCAATAAAGCAAAATACAGATGCAATGTAGGATATATTGGACTGACTAGGCTTTTCTGATCGCACCCTTCTACTCATGTGTTTACCTAGCTTCACAGGAAGTAGGAATCCCATCATGAAATTTACAGTTATACATTTTATGCAGCACAACATGTCCCTATATCTTAGCTTTGGGATGTGGTAGGGCAACAATTACCACACCATTGTCTTCGTCAGGACCTCTCTGACACACGGTGTGGGTTTGAAGAAGATCTGAAGAGGTCACATATTTCACCCAATAAAACACTAAGGGGTACCCCTTTGTGTTTTTTTAGACTAAATTTTTGACCATCTCAGATTTCTTCCAAACTCACGATGTTGATTAGGCAGGTCCTGACTTACACAAAGGTGTGATTATTTTCAGCCTATCTCATCCCAAAGCTGAGATATGAGGACAAACTTAACTGGGATTTTCTCTCAATAGGTTTATTGGTGTTGAATATATTGGAATTAAATTTATGAGCTTGTTATACGTCCAATAAAGCAAAATACAGATGCAATGTAGGATATATTGGACTAGCTAGGCTTTTCTGATCGCACCCTTCTACTCATGTGTTTACCTAGCTTCACTGGAAGTAGGAATCCCATCATGAAATTTACAGTTATACATTTTATGCAGCACAGCATGTCCCTATATCTTAGCTTTGGGATGTGGTAGGACAAAAATTACCACACCACTGTCTTCGTCAGGACCTCCCTGACACACGGTGTGGGTTTGAACAAGATCTGAAGAGGTCACATATTTCACCCAAAAAACACTAAGGGGTACCCCTTTGTGTATTTTTCAGACTAAATTTTTGACCGTCTCAGATTTCTTCCAAACTCACAATGTTCATTAGGCAGGTCCTGACTTACACAAAGGTGTGATTATTTTCAGCCTATCTCATCCCAAAGCTGAGATATGAGGACACACTGAACTGGGATTTTCTCTCAATAGGTTTATTGGTGTTGAATATATTGGAATTAAATTCATGAGCTTTTTATACGTCCAATAAAGCAAAATACAGATGCAATGTAGGATATATTGGACTGACTAGGCTTTTCTGATCGCAGCCTTCTACTCATGTGTTTACCTAGCTTCACTGGAAGTAGGAATCCCATCATGAAATTTACAGTTATACATTTTATGCAGCACAGCATGTCCCTATATCTTAGCTTTGGGATGTGGTAGGACAAAAATTACCACACCACTGTCTTCGTCAGGACCTCCCTGACACACGGTGTGGGTTTAAACAAGATCTGAAGAGGTCACATATTTCACCCAAAAAACACTAAGGGGTACCCCTTTGTGTTTTTTCAGACTAAATTTTTGACCATCTCAGATTTCTTCCAAACTCACGATGTTGATTAGGCAGGTCCTGACTTACACAAAGGTGTGATTATTTTCAGCCTATCTCGTCCCAAAGCTGAGATATGAGGACAAACTTAACTGGGATTTTCTCTTAATAGGTTTATTGGTGTTGAATATATTGGAATTAAATTTATGAGCTTTTTATACGTCCAATAAAGCAAAATACAGATGCAATGTAGGATATATTGGACTGACTAGGCTTTTCTGATCGCACCCTTCTACTCATGTGTTTACCTAGCTTCACTGGAAGTAGGATTCCCATCATGAAATTTACAGTTATTAATTTTATGCAGCACAGCATGTCCCTATATCTTAGCTTTGGGATGTGGTAGGGCAACAATTACCACACCACTGTCTTCGTCAGGACCTCCCTGACACACGGTGTGGGTTTGAAGAAGATCTGAAGAGGTCACATATTTCACCAAAAAAAACACTAAGGGGTACCCCTTTGTGTTTTTTTAGACTAAATTTTTGACCATCTCAGATTTCTTCCAAACTCACGATGTTGATTAGGCAGGTCCTGACTTACACAAAGGTGTGATTATTTTTAGCCTATCTCATCCTAAAGCTGAGATATGAGGACTAACTTAACTGGGATTTTCTCTCAATAGGTTTATTGGTGTTGAATATATTGGAATTAAATTTATGAGCTTGTTATACGTCCAATAAAGCAAAATACAGATGCAATGTAGGATATATTGGACTGACTAGGCTTTTCTGATCGCACCCTTCTACTCATGTGTTTACCTAGCTTCACAGGAAGTAGGAATCCCATCATGAAATTTACAGTTATACATTTTATGCAGCACAACATGTCCCTATATATTAGCTTTGGGATGTGGTAGGGCAACAATTACCACACCATTGCCTTCGTCAGGACCTCTCTGACACACGGTGTGGGTTTGAAGAAGATCTGAAGAGGTCACATATTTCACCCAATAAAACACTAAGGGGTACCCCTTTGTGTTTTTTTAGACTAAATTTTTGACCATCTCAGATTTCTTCCAAACTCACGATGTTGATTAGGCAGGTCCTGACTTACACAAAGGTGTGATTATTTTCAGCCTATCTCATCCCAAAGCTGAGATATGAGGACAAACTTAACTGGGATTTTCTCTCAATAGGTTTATTGGTGTTGAATATATTGGAATTAAATTTATGAGCTTGTTATACGTCCAATAAAGCAAAATACAGATGCAATGTAGGATATATTGGACTAGCTAGGCTTTTCTGATCGCACCCTTCTACTCATGTGTTTACCTAGCTTCACTGGAAGTAGGAATCCCATCATGAAATTTACAGTTATACATTTTATGCAGCACAGCATGTCCCTATATCTTAGCTTTGGGATGTGGTAGGACAAAAATTACCACACCACTGTCTTCGTCAGGACCTCCCTGACACACGGTGTGGGTTTGAACAAGATCTGAAGAGGTCACATATTTCACCCAAAAAACACTAAGGGGTACCCCTTTGTGTTTTTTCAGACTAAATTTTTGACCGTCTCAGATTTCTTCCAAACTCACAATGTTCATTAGGCAGGTCCTGACTTACACAAAGGTGTGATTATTTTCAGCCTATCTCATCCCAAAGCTGAGATATGAGGACACACTGAACTGGGATTTTCTCTCAATAGGTTTATTGGTGTTGAATATATTGGAATTAAATTCATGAGCTTTTTATACGTCCAATAAAGCAAAATACAGATGCAATGTAGGATATATTGGACTGACTAGGCTTTTCTGATCGCACCCTTCTACTCATGTGTTTACCTAGCTTCACTGGAAGTAGGAATCCCATCATGAAATATACAGTTATACATTTTATGCAGCACAGCATGTCCCTATATCTTAGCTTTGGGATGTGGTAGGACAAAAATTACCACACCACTGTCTTCGTCAGGACCTCCCTGACACACGGTGTGGGTTTAAACAAGATCTGAAGAGGTCACATATTTCACCCAAAAAACACTAAGGGGTACCCCTTTGTGTTTTTTCAGACTAAATTTTTGACCGTCTCAGATTTCTTCCAAACTCACAATGTTCATTAGGCAGGTCCTGACTTACACAAAGGTGTGATTATTTTCAGCCTATCTCATCCCAAAGCTGAGATATGAGGACACACTGAACTGGGATTTTCTCTCAATAGGTTTATTGGTGTTGAATATATTGGAATTAAATTCATGAGCTTTTTATACGTCCAATAAAGCAAAATACAGATGCAATGTAGGATATATTGGACTGACTAGGCTTTTCTGATCGCACCCTTCTACTCATGTGTTTACCTAGCTTCACTGGAAGTAGGAATCCCATCATGAAATTTACAGTTATACATTTTATGCAGCACAACATGTCCCTATATCTCAGCTCTGGGATGTGGTAGGGCAACAATTACCACACCACTGTCTTCGTCAGGACCTCTCTGACACACGGTGTGGGTTTGAAGAAGATCTGAAGAGGTCACATATTTCACCAAAAAAAACACTAAGGGGTACCCCTTTGTGTTTTTTTAGACTAAATTTTTGACCATCTCAGATTTCTTCCAAACTCACGATGTTGATTAGGCAGGTCCCGACTTACACAAAGGTGTGATTATTTTTAGCCTATCTCATCCCAAAGCTGAGATATGAGGACAAACTTAACTGGGATTTTCTCTCAATAGGTTTATTGGTGTTGAATATATTGGAATTAAATTTATGAGCTTGTTATACGTCCAATAAAGCAAAATACAGATGCAATGTAGGATATATTGGACTGACTAGGCTTTTCTGATCGCACCCTTCTACTCATGTGTTTACCTAGCTTCACAGGAAGTAGGAATCCCATCATGAAATTTACAGTTATTAATTTTATGCAGCAAAGCATGTCCCTATATCTTAGCTTTGGGATGTGGTAGGACAAAAATTACCACACCACTGTTTTCGTCAGGACCTCTCTGACACACGGTGTGGGTTTGAAGAAGATCTGAAGAGGTCACATATTTCACCAAAAAAAACACTAAGGGGTACCCCTTTGTGTTTTTTTAGACTAAATTTTTGACCATCTCAGATTTCTTCCAAACTCACGATGTTGATTAGGCAGGTCCTGACTTACACAAAGGTGTGATTATTTTCAGCCTATCTCATCCCAAAGCTGAGATATGAGGACAAACTTAACTGGGATTTTCTCTCAATAGGTTTATTGGTGTTGAATATATTGGAATTAAATTTATGAGCTTGTTATACGTCCAATAAAGCAAAATACAGATGCAATGTAGGATATATTGGACTAGCTAGGCTTTTCTGATCGCACCCTTCTACTCATGTGTTTACCTAGCTTCACTGGAAGTAGGAATCCCATCATGAAATTTACAGTTATACATTTTATGCAGCACAGCATGTCCCTATATCTTAGCTTTGGGATGTGGTAGGACAAAAATTACCACACCACTGTCTTCGTCAGGACCTCCCTGACACACGGTGTGGGTTTGAACAAGATCTGAAGAGGTCACATATTTCACCCAAAAAACACTAAGGGGTACCCCTTTGTGTTTTTTCAGACTAAATTTTTGACCGTCTCAGATTTCTTCCAAACTCACAATGTTCATTAGGCAGGTCCTGACTTACACAAAGGTGTGATTATTTTCAGCCTATCTCATCCCAAAGCTGAGATATGAGGACACACTGAACTGGGATTTTCTCTCAATAGGTTTATTGGTGTTGAATATATTGGAATTAAATTCATGAGCTTTTTATACGTCCAATAAAGCAAAATACAGATGCAATGTAGGATATATTGGACTGACTAGGCTTATCTGATCGCACCCTTCTACTCATGTGTTTACCTAGCTTCACTGGAAGTAGGAATCCCATCATGAAATTTACAGTTATACATTTTATGCAGCACAGCATGTCCCTATATCTTAGCTTTGGGATGTGGTAGGACAAAAATTACCACACCACTGTCTTCGTCAGGACCTCCCTGACACACGGTGTGGGTTTAAACAAGATCTGAAGAGGTCACATATTTCACCCAAAAAACACTAAGGGGTACCCCTTTGTGTTTTTTCAGACTAAATTTTTGACCGTCTCAGATTTCTTCCAAACTCACAATGTTCATTAGGCAGGTCCTGACTTACACAAAGGTGTGATTATTTTCAGCCTATCTCATCCCAAAGCTGAGATATGAGGACACACTGAACTGGGATTTTCTCTCAATAGGTTTATTGGTGTTGAATATATTGGAATTAAATTCATGAGCTTTTTATACGTCCAATAAAGCAAAATACAGATGCAATGTAGGATATATTGGACTGACTAGGCTTTTCTGATCGCACCCTTCTACTCATGTGTTTACCTAGCTTCACTGGAAGTAGGAATCCCATCATGAAATTTACAGTTATACATTTTATGCAGCACAACATGTCCCTATATCTCAGCTCTGGGATGTGGTAGGGCAACAATTACCACACCACTGTCTTCGTCAGGACCTCTCTGACACACAGTGTGGGTTTGAAGAAGATCTGAAGAGGTCACATATTTCACCAAAAAAAACACTAAGGGGTACCCCTTTGTGTTTTTTTAGACTAAATTTTTGACCATCTCAGATTTCTTCCAAACTCACGATGTTGATTAGGCAGGTCCCGACTTACACAAAGGTGTGATTATTTTTAGCCTATCTCATCCTAAAGCTGAGATATGAGGACTAACTTAACTGGGATTTTCTCTCAATAGGTTTATTGGTGTTGAATATATTGGAATTAAATTTATGAGCTTGTTATACGTCCAATAAAGCAAAATACAGATGCAATGTAGGATATATTGGACTGACTAGGCTTTTCTGATCGCACCCTTCTACTCATGTGTTTACCTAGCTTCACAGGAAGTAGGAATCCCATCATGAAATTTACAGTTATTAATTTTATGCAGCAAAGCATGTCCCTATATCTTAGCTTTGGGATGTGGTAGGACAAAAATTACCACACCACTGTTTTCGTCAGGACCTCTCTGACACACGGTGTGGGTTTGAAGAAGAGCTGAGGAGGTCACATATTTAACCCAAAAAAACACTAAGAGGTACCCCTTTGTGTTTTTTTAGACTAAATTTTTGACCATCTCAGATTTCTTCCAAACTCACGATGTTGATTAGGCAGGTCCTGACTTACACAAAGGTGTGATTATTTTCAGCCTATCTCGTCCCAAAGCTGAGATATGAGGACAAACTTAACTGGGATTTTCTCTTAATAGGTATGTTGGTGTTGAATATATTGGAATTAAATTTATGAGCTTTTTATACGTCCAATAAAGCAAAATACAGATGCAATGTAGGATGTATTGGACTGACTAAGCTTTTCTGATCGCACCCTTCTACTCATGTGTTTACCTAGCTTCACTGGAAGTAGGAATCCCATCATGAAATTTACAGTTATACATTTTATGCAGCACAACATGTCCCTATATCTCAGCTCTGGGATGTGGTAGGGCAACAATTACCACACCACTGTCTTCGTCAGGACCTCCCTGACACACGGTGTGGGTTTGAAGAAGATCTGAAGAGGTCACATATTTCACCCAAAAAAACACTAAGGGGTGCCCCTTTGTGTTTTTTTAGACTAAATTTTTGACCGTCTCAGATTTCTTCCAAACTCACGATGTTCATTAGGCAGGTCCTGACTTACACAAAGGTGTGATTATTTTCAGCCTATCTCATCCCAAAGCTGAGATATGAGGACAAACTGAACTGGGATTTTCTCTCAATAGGTTTATTGGTGTTGAATATATTGGAATTAAATTTATGAGCTTGTTATACGTCCAATAAAGCAAAATACAGATGCAATGTAGGATATATTGGACTGACTAGGCTTTTCTGATCGCACCCTTCTACTCATGTGTTTACCTAGCTTCACTGGAAGTAGGATTCCCATCATGAAATTTACAGTTATTAATTTTATGCAGCACAGCATGTCCCTATATCTTAGCTTTGGGATGTGGTAGGACAAAAATTACCACACCACTGTCTTCGTCAGGACCTCCCTGACACACGGTGTGGGTTTGAACAAGATCTGAAGAGGTCACATATTTCACCCAAAAAACACTAAGGGGTACCCCTTTGTGTTTTTTTAGACTAAATTTTTGACCATCTCAGATTTCTTCCAAACTCAAGATGTTGATTAGGCAGGTCCTGACTTACACAAAGGTGTGATTATTTTTAGCCTATCTCATCCCAAAGCTGAGATATGAGGACTAACTTGACTGGGATTTTCTCTCAATAGGTTTATTGGTGTTGAATATATTGGAATTAAATTTATGAGCTTGTTTTACGTCCAATAAAGCAAAATACAGATGCAATGTAGGATATATTGGACTGACTAGGCTTTTCTGATCGCACCCTTCTACTCATGTGTTTACCTAGCTTCACTGGAAGTAGGAATCCCATCATGAAATTTACAGTTATACATTTTATGCAGCACAACATGTCCCTATATCTTAGCTTTGGGATGTGGTAGGGCAACAATTACCACACCATTGTCTTCGTCAGGACCTCTCTGACACATGGTGTGGGTTTAAAGAAGATCTGAAGAGGTCACATATTTCACCCAAAAAAACACTAAGGGGTACCCCTTTGTGTTTTTTTAGACTAAATTTTTGACCATCTCAGATTTCTTCCAAACTCACGATGTTGATTAGGCAGGTCCTGACTTACACAAAGGTGTGAATATTTTCAGCCTATCTCATCCCAAAGCTGAGATATGAGGACAAACTTAACTGGGATTTTCTCTCAATAGGTTTATTGGTGTTGAATATATTGGAATTAAATTTATGAGCTTGTTATACGTCCAATAAAGCAAAATACAGATGCAATGTAGGATATATTGGACTGACTAGGCTTTTCTGATCGCACCCTTCTACTCATGTGTTTACCTAGCTTCACTGGAAGTAGGAATCCCATCATGAAATTTACAGTTATACATTTTATGCAGCACAACATGTCCTTATATCTCAGCTCTGGGATGTGGTAGGGCAACAATTACCACACCACTGTCTTCGTCAGGACCTCCCTGACACACGGTGTGGGTTTGAACAAGATCTGAAGAGGTCACATATTTCACCCAAATAAACACTAAGGGGTACCCCTTTGTGTTTTTTCAGACTAAATTTTTGACCGTCTCAGATTTCTTCCAAACTCACGATGTTGATTAGGCAGGTCCTGACTTACACAAAGGTGTGATTATTTTTAGCCTATCTCATCCCAAAGCTGAGATATGAGGACAAACTTAACTGGGATTTTCTCTCAATAGGTTTATTGGTGTTGAATATATTGGAATTAAATTTATGAGCTTGTTATACGTCCAATAAAGCAAAATACAGATGCAATGTAGGATATATTGGACTGACTAGGCTTTTCTGATCGCACCCTTCTACTCATGTGTTTACCTAGCTTCACTGGAAGTAGGATTCCCATCATGAAATTTACAGTTATTAATTTTATGCAGCACAGCATGTCCCTATATCTTAGCTTTGGGATGTGGTAGGACAAAAATTACCACACCACTGTCTTCGTCAGGACCTCCCTGACACACGGTGTGGGTTTGAACAAGATCTGAAGAGGTCACATATTTCACCCAAAAAACACTAAGGGGTACCCCTTTGTGTTTTTTCAGACTAAATTTTTGACCGTCTCAGATTTCTTCCAAATTCACAATGTTCATTAGGCAGGTCCTGACTTACACAAAGGTGTGATTATTTTTAGCCTATCTCATCCCAAAGCTGAGATATGAGGACAAACTTAACTGGGATTTTCTCTCAATAGGTTTATTGGTGTTGAATATATTGGAATTAAATTTATGAGCTTTTTATACATCCAATACAGCAAAATACAGATGCAATGTAGGATATATTGGACTGACTAGGCTTTTCTGATCGCACCCTTCTACTCATGTGTTTACCTAGCTTCACTGGAAGTAGGAATCCCATCATGAAATTTACAGTTATTAATTTTATGCAGCACAGCATGTCCCTATATCTTAGCTTTGGGATGTGGTAGGACAAAAATTACCACACCACTGACTTCGTCAGGACCTCTCTGACACACGGTGTGTGTTTGAAGAAGATCTGAGGAGGTCACATATTTCACTCAAAAAAACACTAAGGGGTACCCCTTTGTGTTTTTTTAGACTAAATTTTTGACCGTCTCAGATTTCTTCCAAACTCACGATGTTCATTAGGCAGGTCCTGACTTACACAAAGGTGTGATTATTTTCAGCCTATCTCATCCCAAAGCTGAGATATGAGGACAAACTGAACTGGGATTTTCTCTCAATAGGTTTATTGGTGTTGAATATATTGGAATTAAATTTATGAGCTTGTTATACGTCCAATAAAGCAAAATACAGATGCAATGTAGGATATATTGGACTGACTAGGCTTTTCTGATCGCACCCTTCTACTCATGTGTTTACCTAGCTTCACTGGAAGTAGGATTCCCATCATGAAATTTACAGTTATTAATTTTATGCAGCACAGCATGTCCCTATATCTTAGCTTTGGGATGTGGTAGGACAAAAATTACCACACCACTGTCTTCGTCAGGACCTCCCTGACACACGGTGTGGGTTTGAACAAGATCTGAAGAGGTCACATATTTCACCCAAAAAACACTAAGGGGTACCCCTTTGTGTTTTTTTAGACTAAATTTTTGACCATCTCAGATTTCTTCCAAACTCAAGATGTTGATTAGGCAGGTCCTGACTTACACAAAGGTGTGATTATTTTTAGCCTATCTCATCCCAAAGCTGAGATATGAGGACTAACTTGACTGGGATTTTCTCTCAATAGGTTTATTGGTGTTGAATATATTGGAATTAAATTTATGAGCTTGTTTTACGTCCAATAAAGCAAAATACAGATGCAATGTAGGATATATTGGACTGACTAGGCTTTTCTGATCGCACCCTTCTACTCATGTGTTTACCTAGCTTCACTGGAAGTAGGAATCCCATCATGAAATTTACAGTTATACATTTTATGCAGCACAACATGTCCCTATATCTTAGCTTTGGGATGTGGTAGGGCAACAATTACCACACCATTGTCTTCGTCAGGACCTCTCTGACACATGGTGTGGGTTTAAAGAAGATCTGAAGAGGTCACATATTTCACCCAAAAAAACACTAAGGGGTACCCCTTTGTGTTTTTTTAGACTAAATTTTTGACCATCTCAGATTTCTTCCAAACTCACGATGTTGATTAGGCAGGTCCTGACTTACACAAAGGTGTGAATATTTTCAGCCTATCTCATCCCAAAGCTGAGATATGAGGACAAACTTAACTGGGATTTTCTCTCAATAGGTTTATTGGTGTTGAATATATTGGAATTAAATTTATGAGCTTGTTATACGTCCAATAAAGCAAAATACAGATGCAATGTAGGATATATTGGACTGACTAGGCTTTTCTGATCGCACCCTTCTACTCATGTGTTTACCTAGCTTCACTGGAAGTAGGAATCCCATCATGAAATTTACAGTTATACATTTTATGCAGCACAACATGTCCTTATATCTCAGCTCTGGGATGTGGTAGGGCAACAATTACCACACCACTGTCTTCGTCAGGACCTCCCTGACACACGGTGTGGGTTTGAACAAGATCTGAAGAGGTCACATATTTCACCCAAATAAACACTAAGGGGTACCCCTTTGTGTTTTTTCAGACTAAATTTTTGACCGTCTCAGATTTCTTCCAAACTCACGATGTTGATTAGGCAGGTCCTGACTTACACAAAGGTGTGATTATTTTTAGCCTATCTCATCCCAAAGCTGAGATATGAGGACAAACTTAACTGGGATTTTCTCTCAATAGGTTTATTGGTGTTGAATATATTGGAATTAAATTTATGAGCTTGTTATACGTCCAATAAAGCAAAATACAGATGCAATGTAGGATATATTGGACTGACTAGGCTTTTCTGATCGCACCCTTCTACTCATGTGTTTACCTAGCTTCACTGGAAGTAGGATTCCCATCATGAAATTTACAGTTATTAATTTTATGCAGCACAGCATGTCCCTATATCTTAGCTTTGGGATGTGGTAGGACAAAAATTACCACACCACTGTCTTCGTCAGGACCTCCCTGACACACGGTGTGGGTTTGAACAAGATCTGAAGAGGTCACATATTTCACCCAAAAAACACTAAGGGGTACCCCTTTGTGTTTTTTCAGACTAAATTTTTGACCGTCTCAGATTTCTTCCAAATTCACAATGTTCATTAGGCAGGTCCTGACTTACACAAAGGTGTGATTATTTTTAGCCTATCTCATCCCAAAGCTGAGATATGAGGACAAACTTAACTGGGATTTTCTCTCAATAGGTTTATTGGTGTTGAATATATTGGAATTAAATTTATGAGCTTTTTATACATCCAATACAGCAAAATACAGATGCAATGTAGGATATATTGGACTGACTAGGCTTTTCTGATCGCACCCTTCTACTCATGTGTTTACCTAGCTTCACTGGAAGTAGGAATCCCATCATGAAATTTACAGTTATTAATTTTATGCAGCACAGCATGTCCCTATATCTTAGCTTTGGGATGTGGTAGGACAAAAATTACCACACCACTGACTTCGTCAGGACCTCTCTGACACACGGTGTGTGTTTGAAGAAGATCTGAGGAGGTCACATATTTCACTCAAAAAAACACTAAGGGGTACCCCTTTGTGTTTTTTTAGACTAAATTTTTGACCGTCTCAGATTTCTTCCAAACTCACGATGTTCATTAGGCAGGTCCTGACTTACACAAAGGTGTGATTATTTTCAGCCTATCTCATCCCAAAGCTGAGATATGAGGACAAACTGAACTGGGATTTTCTCTCAATAGGTTTATTGGTGTTGAATATATTGGAATTGAATTCGTGAGCTTTTTATACGTCCAATAAAGCAAAATACAGATGCAATGTAGGATATATTGGACTGACTAGGCTTTTCTGATCGCACCCTTCTACTCATGTGTTTACCTAGCTTCACTGGAAGTAGGAATCCCATCATGAAATTTACAGTTATACATTTTATGCAGCACAACATGTCCCTATATCTCAGCTCTGGGATGTGGTAGGGCAACAATTACCACACCACTGTCTTCGTCAGGACCTCCCTGACACACGGTGTGGGTTTGAAGAAGATCTGAAGAGGTCACATATTTCACCCAAAAAAACACTAAGGGGTACCCCTTTGTGTTTTTTCAGACTAAATTTTTGACCGTCTCAGATTTCTTCCAAACTCATGATGTTGATTAGGCAGGTCCTGACTTACACAAAGGTGTGATTATTTTTAGCCTATCTCATCCCAAAGCTGAGATATGAGGACAAACTTAACTGGGATTTTCTCTCAATAGGTTTATTGGTGTTGAATATATTGGAATTAAATTTATTAGCTTTTTATACATCCAATACAGCAAAATACAGATGCAATGTAGGATATATTGGACTGACTAGGCTTTTCTGATCGCACCCTTCTACTCATGTGTTTACCTAGCTTCATTGGAAGTAGGAATCCCATCATGAAATTTACAGTTATTAATTTTATGCAGCACAGCATGTCCCTATATCTTAGCTTTGGGATGTGGTAGGACAAAAATTACCACACCACTGTCTTCGTCAGGACCTCTCTGACACACGGTGTGTGTTTGAAGAAGATCTGAGGAGGTCACATATTTCACTCAAAAAAACACTAAGGGGTACCCCTTTGTGTTTTTTTAGACTAAATTTTTGACCGTCTCAGATTTCTTCCAAACTCACGATGTTGATTAGGCAGGTCCTGACTTACACAAAGGTGTGATTATTTTCAGCCTAACTCATCCCAAAGCTGAGATATGAGGACAAACTTAACTGGGATTTTCTCTCAATAGGTTTATTTGTGTTGAATATATTGGAATTAAATTTATGAGCTTGTTTTACGTCCAATAAAGCAAAATACAGATGCAATGTAGGATATATTGGACTGACTAGGCTTTTCTGATCGCACCCTTCTACTCATGTGTTTACCTAGCTTCACTGGAAGTAGGAATCCCATCATGAAATTTACAGTTATACATTTTATGCAGCACAACATGTCCCTATATATTAGCTTTGGGATGTGGTAGGGCAACAATTACCACACCATTGTCTTCGTCAGGACCTCTCTGACACACGGTGTGGGTTTGAAGAAGATCTGAAGAGGTCACATATTTCACCCAAAAAAACACTAAGGGGTACCCCTTTGTGTTTTTTTAGACTAAATTTTTGACCATCTCAGATTTCTTCCACACTCACGATGTTGATTAGGCAGGTCCTGACTTACACAAAGGTGTGATTATTTTCAGCCTATCTCATCCCAAAGCTGAGATATGAGGACAAACTTAACTGGGATTTTCTCTCAATAGGTTTATTGGTGTTGAATATATTGGAATTAAATTTATGAGCTTGTTATACGTCCAATAAAGCAAATTACAGATGCAATGTAGGATATATTGGACTGACTAGGCTATTCTGATCGCACCCTTCTACTCATGTGTTTACCTAGCTTCACTGGAAGTAGGAATCCCATCATGAAATTTACAGTTATTAATTTTATGCAGCACAGCATGTCCCTATATCTTAGCTTTGGGATGTGGTAGGACAAAAAATACCACACCACTGTCTTTGTCAGGACCTCTCTGACACACGGTGTGTGTTTGAAGAAGATCTGAGGAGGTCACATATTTCACTCAAAAAAACACTAAGGGGTACCCCTTTGTGTTTTTTCAGACTAAATTTTTGACCGTCTCAGATTTCTTCCAAACTCACGATGTTGATTAGGCAGGTCCTGACTTACACAAAGGTGTGATTATTTTTAGCCTATCTCATCCCAAAGCTGAGATATGAGGACAAACTTAACTGGGATTTTCTCTCAATAGGTTTATTGGTGTTGAATATATTGGAATTAAATTTATGAGCTTGTTATACGTCCAATAAAGCAAAATACAGATGCAATGTAGGATATATTGGACTGACTAGGCTTTTCTGATCGCACCCTTCTACTCATGTGTTTACCTAGCTTCACTGGAAGTAGGATTCCCATCATGAAATTTACAGTTATTAATTTTATGCAGCACAGCATGTCCCTATATCTTAGCTTTGGGATGTGGTAGGACAAAAATTACCACACCACTGTTTTCGTCAGGACCTCCCTGACACACGGTGTGGGTTTGAACAAGATCTGAAGAGGTCACATATTTCACCCAAGAAACACTAAGGGGTACCCCTTTGTGTTTTTTTAGACTAAATTTTTGACCATCTCAGATTTCTTCCAAACTCACGATGTTGATTAGGCAGGTCCTGACTTACACAAAGGTGTGATTATATTTAGCCTATCTCATCCCAAAGCTGAGATATGAGGACTAACTTGACTGGGATTTTCTCTCAATAGGTTTATTGGTGTTGAATATATTGGAATTAAATTTATGAGCTTGTTTTACGTCCAATAAAGCAAAATACAGATGCAATGTAGGATATATTGGACTGACTAGGCTTTTCTGATCGCACCCTTCTACTCATGTGTTTACCTAGCTTCACAGGAAGTAGGAATCCCATCATGAAATTTACAGTTATACATTTTATGCAGCACAACATGTCCCTATATCTTAGCTTTGGGATGTGGTAGGGCAACAATTACCACACCATTGTCTTCGTCAGGACCTCTCTGACACATGGTGTGGGTTTAAAGAAGATCTGAAGAGGTCACATATTTCACCCAAAAAAACACTAACACTCACGATGTTGATTAGGCAGGTCCTGACTTACACAAAGGTGTGATTATTTTCAGCCTATCTCATCCCAAAGCTGAGATATGAGGACAAACTTAACTGGGATTTTCTCTCAATAGGTTTATTTGTGTTGAATATATTGGAATTAAATTTATGAGCTTGTTATACGTCCAATAAAGCAAAATACAGATGCAATGTAGGATATATTGGACTGACTAGGCTTTTCTGATCGCACCCTTCTACTCATGTGTTTACCTAGCTTCACTGGAAGTAGGAATCCCATCATGAAATTTACAGTTATACATTTTATGCAGCACAACATGTCCTTATATCTCAGCTCTGGGATGTGGTAGGGCAACAATTACCACACCACTGTCTTCGTCAGGACCTCCCTGACACACGGTGTGGGTTTGAACAAGATCTGAAGAGGTCACATATTTCACCCAAATAAACACTAAGGGGTACCCCTTTGTGTTTTTTCAGACTAAATTTTTGACCGTCTCAGATTTCTTCCAAACTCACGATGTTGATTAGGCAGGTCCTGACTTACACAAAGGTGTGATTATTTTTAGCCTATCTCATCCCAAAGCTGAGATATGAGGACAAACTTAACTGGGATTTTCTCTCAATAGGTTTATTGGTGTTGAATATATTGGAATTAAATTTATGAGCTTGTTATACGTCCAATAAAGCAAAATACAGATGCAATGTAGGATATATTGGACTGACTAGGCTTTTCTGATCGCACCCTTCTACTCATGTGTTTACCTAGCTTCACTGGAAGTAGGAATCCCATCATGAAATTTACAGTTATACATTTTATGCAGCACAACATGTCCCTATATCTTAGCTTTGGGATGTGGTAGGGCAACAATTACCACACCATTGTCTTCGTCAGGACCTCTCTGACACATGGTGTGGGTTTAAAGAAGATCTGAAGAGGTCACATATTTCACCCAAAAAAACACTAACACTCACGATGTTGATTAGGCATGTCCTGACTTACACAAAGGTGTGATTATTTTCAGCCTATCTCATCCCAAAGCTGAGATATGAGGACAAACTTAACTGGGATTTTCTCTCAATAGGTTTATTGGTGTTGAATATATTGGAATTAAATTTATGAGCTTGTTATACGTCCAATAAAGCAAAATACAGATGCAATGTAGGATATATTGGACTGACTAGGCTTTTCTGATCGCACCCTTCTACTCATGTGTTTACCTAGCTTCACTGGAAGTAGGAATCCCATCATGAAATTTACAGTTATACATTTTATGCAGCACAACATGTCCTTATATCTCAGCTCTGGGATGTGGTAGGGCAACAATTACCACACCACTGTCTTCGTCAGGACCTCCCTGACACACGGTGTGGGTTTGAACAAGATCTGAAGAGGTCACATATTTCACCCAAATAAACACTAAGGGGTACCCCTTTGTGTTTTTTCAGACTAAATTTTTGACCGTCTCAGATTTCTTCCAAACTCACGATGTTGATTAGGCAGGTCCTGACTTACACAAAGGTGTGATTATTTTTAGCCTATCTCATCCCAAAGCTGAGATATGAGGACAAACTTAACTGGGATTTTCTCTCAATAGGTTTATTGGTGTTGAATATATTGGAATTAAATTTATGAGCTTGTTATACGTCCAATAAAGCAAAATACAGATGCAATGTAGGATATATTGGACTGACTAGGCTTTTCTGATCGCACCCTTCTACTCATGTGTTTACCTAGCTTCACTGGAAGTAGGATTCCCATCATGAAATTTACAGTTATTAATTTTATGCAGCACAGCATGTCCCTATATCTTAGCTTTGGGATGTGGTAGGACAAAAATTACCACACCACTGTCTTCGTCAGGACCTCCCTGACACACGGTGTGGGTTTGAACAAGATCTGAAGAGGTCACATATTTCACCCAAAAAAACACTAACACTCACGATGTTGATTAGGCAGGTCCTGACTTACACAAAGGTGTGATTATTTTCAGCCTATCTCATCCCAAAGCTGAGATATGAGGACAAACTTAACTGGGATTTTCTCTCAATAGGTTTATTGGTGTTGAATATATTGGAATTAAATTTATGAGCTTGTTATACGTCCAATAAAGCAAAATACAGATGCAATGTAGGATATATTGGACTGACTAGGCTTTTCTGATCGCACCCTTCTACTCATGTGTTTACCTAGCTTCACTGGAAGTAGGAATCCCATCATGAAATTTACAGTTATACATTTTATGCAGCACAACATGTCCTTATATCTCAGCTCTGGGATGTGGTAGGGCAACAATTACCACACCACTGTCTTCGTCAGGACCTCCCTGACACACGGTGTGGGTTTGAACAAGATCTGAAGAGGTCACATATTTCACCCAAATACACACTAAGGGGTACCCCTTTGTGTTTTTTCAGACTAAATTTTTGACCGTCTCAGATTTCTTCCAAACTCACGATGTTGATTAGGCAGGTCCTGACTTACACAAAGGTGTGATTATTTTTAGCCTATCTCATCCCAAAGCTGAGATATGAGAACAAACTTAACTGGGATTTTCTCTCAATAGGTTTATTGGTGTTGAATATATTTGAATTAAATTTATGAGCTTGTTATACGTCCAATAAAGCAAAATACAGATGCAATGTAGGATATATTGGACTGACTAGGCTTTTCTGATCGCACCCTTCTACTCATGTGTTTACCTAGCTTCACTGGAAGTAGGATTCCCATCATGAAATTTACAGTTATTAATTTTATGCAGCACAGCATGTCCCTATATCTTAGCTTTGGGATGTGGTAGGACAAAAATTACCACACCACTGTCTTTGTCAGGACCTCCCTGACACACGGTGTGGGTTTGAACAAGATCTGAAGAGGTCACATATTTCACCCAAAAAACACTAAGGGGTACCCCTTTGTGTTTTTTCAGACTAAATTTTTGACCGTCTCAGATTTCTTCCAAACTCACAATGTTCATTAGGCAGGTCCTGACTTACACAAAGGTGTGATTATTTTCAGCCTATCTCATCCCAAAGCTGAGATATGAGGACAAACTGAACTGGGATTTTCTCTCAATAGGTTTATTGGTGTTGAATATATTGGAATTAAATTCATGAGCTTTTTATACGTCCAATAAAGCAAAATACAGATGCAATGTAGGATATATTGGACTGACTAGGCTTTTCTGATCGCACCCTTCTACTCATGTGTTTACCTAGCTTCACTGGAAGTAGGAATCCCATCATGAAATTTACAGTTATACATTTTATGCAGCACAACATGTCCCTATATCTCAGCTCTGGGATGTGGTAGGGCAACAATTACCACACCACTGTCTTCGTCAGGACCTCCCTGACACACGGTGTGGGTTTGAAGAAGATCTGAAGAGGTCACATATTTCACCCAAAAAAACACTAAGGGGTACCCCTTTGTGTTTTTTTAGACTAAATTTTTGACCATCTCAGATTTCTTCCACACTCACGATGTTGATTAGGCAGGTCCTGACTTACACAAAGGTGTGATTATTTTCAGCCTATCTCATCCCAAAGCTGAGATATGAGGACAAACTTAACTGGGATTTTCTCTTAATAGGTTTATTGGTGTTGAATATATTGGAATTAAATTTATAAGCTTGTTATACGTCCAATAAAGCAAAATACAGATGCAATGTAGGATATATTGGACTGACTAGGCTTTTCTGATCGCACCCTTCTACTCATGTGTTTACCTAGCTTCACTGGAAGTAGGAATCCCATCATGAAATTTACAGTTATTAATTTTATGCAGCAAAACATGTCCCTATATATTAGCTTTGGGATGTGGTAGGACAAAAATTACCACACCACTCTCTTCGTCAGGACCTCTCTGACACACGGTGTGGGTTTGAAGAAGATCTGAGGAGGTCACATATTTCACCCAAAAAAACACTAAGGGGTACCCCTTTGTGTTTTTTTAGACTAAATTTTTGACCGTCTCAGATTTCTTCCAAACTCACGATGTTGATTAGGCAGGTCCTGACTTACACAAAGGTGTGATTATTTTCAGCCTAACTCATCCCAAAGCTGAGATATGAGGACAAACTTAACTGGGATTTTCTCTCAATAGGTTTATTGGTGTTGAATATATTGGAATTAAATTTATGAGCTTGTTATACATCCAATAAAGAAAAATACAGATGCAATGTAGGATATATTGGACTGACTAGGCTATTCTGATCGCACCCTTCTACTCATGTGTTTACCTAGCTTCACTGGAAGTAGGAATCCCATCATGAAATTTACAGTTATACATTTTATGCAGCACAACATGTCCTTATATCTCAGCTCTGGGATGTGGTAGGGCAACAATTACCACACCACTGTCTTCGTCAGGACCTCCCTGACACACGGTGTGGGTTTGAAGAAGATCTGAAGAGGTCACATATTTCACCCAAAAAAACACTAAGGGGTACCCCTTTGTGTTTTTTTAGACTAAATTTTTGACCATCTCAGATTTCTTCCACACTCACGATGTTGATTAGGCAGGTCCTGACTTACACAAAGGTGTGATTATTTTCAGCCTATCTCATCCCAAAGCTGAGATATGAGGACAAACTTAACTGGGATTTTCTCTTAATAGGTTTATTGGTGTTGAATATATTAGAATTAAATTTATAAGCTTGTTATACGTCCAATAAAGCAAAATACAGATGCAATGTAGGATATATTGGACTGACTAGGCTTTTCTGATCGCACCCTTCTACTCATGTGTTTACCTAGCTTCACTGGAAGTAGGAATCCCATCATGAAATTTACAGTTATTAATTTTATGCAGCACAGCATGTCCCTATATATTAGCTTTGGGATGTGGTAGGACAAAAATTACCACACCACTCTCTTCGTCAGGACCTCTCTGACACACGGTGTGGGTTTGAAGAAGATCTGAGGAGGTCACATATTTCACCCAAAAAAACACTAAGGGGTACCCCTTTATGTTTTTTTAGACTAAATTTTTGACCGTCTCAGATTTCTTCCAAACTCACGATGTTGATTAGGCAGGTCCTGACTTACACAAAGGTGTGATTATTTTCAGCCTAACTCATCCCAAAGCTGAGATATGAGGACAAACTTAACTGGGATTTTCTCTCAATAGGTTTATTTGTGTTGAATATATTGGAATTAAATTTATGAGCTTGTTTTACGTCCAATAAAGCAAAATACAGATGCAATGTAGGATATATTGGACTGACTAGGCTTTTCTGATCGCACCCTTCTACTCATGTGTTTACCTAGCTTCACTGGAAGTAGGAATCCCATCATGAAATTTACAGTTATACATTTTATGCAGCACAACATGTCCCTATATATTAGCTTTGGGATGTGGTAGGGCAACAATTACCACACCATTGTCTTCGTCAGGACCTCTCTGACACACGGTGTGGGTTTGAAGAAGATCTGAAGAGGTCACATATTTCACCCAAAAAAACACTAAGGGGTACCCCTTTGTGTTTTTTTAGACTAAATTTTTGACCATCTCAGATTTCTTCCACACTCACGATGTTGATTAGGCAGGTCCTGACTTACACAAAGGTGTGATTATTTTCAGCCTATCTCATCCCAAAGCTGAGATATGAGGACAAACTTAACTGGGATTTTCTCTCAATAGGTTTATTGGTGTTGAATATATTGGAATTAAATTTATGAGCTTGTTATACGTCCAATAAAGCAAATTACAGATGCAATGTAGGATATATTGGACTGACTAGGCTATTCTGATCGCACCCTTCTACTCATGTGTTTACCTAGCTTCACTGGAAGTAGGAATCCCATCATGAAATTTACAGTTATTAATTTTATGCAGCACAGCATGTCCCTATATCTTAGCTTTGGGATGTGGTAGGACAAAAAATACCACACCACTGTCTTTGTCAGGACCTCTCTGACACACGGTGTGTGTTTGAAGAAGATCTGAGGAGGTCACATATTTCACTCAAAAAAACACTAAGGGGTACCCCTTTGTGTTTTTTCAGACTAAATTTTTGACCGTCTCAGATTTCTTCCAAACTCACGATGTTGATTAGGCAGGTCCTGACTTACACAAAGGTGTGATTATTTTTAGCCTATCTCATCCCAAAGCTGAGATATGAGGACAAACTTAACTGGGATTTTCTCTCAATAGGTTTATTGGTGTTGAATATATTGGAATTAAATTTATGAGCTTGTTATACGTCCAATAAAGCAAAATACAGATGCAATGTAGGATATATTGGACTGACTAGGCTTTTCTGATCGCACCCTTCTACTCATGTGTTTACCTAGCTTCACTGGAAGTAGGATTCCCATCATGAAATTTACAGTTATTAATTTTATGCAGCACAGCATGTCCCTATATCTTAGCTTTGGGATGTGGTAGGACAAAAATTACCACACCACTGTTTTCGTCAGGACCTCCCTGACACACGGTGTGGGTTTGAACAAGATCTGAAGAGGTCACATATTTCACCCAAGAAACACTAAGGGGTACCCCTTTGTGTTTTTTTAGACTAAATTTTTGACCATCTCAGATTTCTTCCAAACTCACGATGTTGATTAGGCAGGTCCTGACTTACACAAAGGTGTGATTATATTTAGCCTATCTCATCCCAAAGCTGAGATATGAGGACTAACTTGACTGGGATTTTCTCTCAATAGGTTTATTGGTGTTGAATATATTGGAATTAAATTTATGAGCTTGTTTTACGTCCAATAAAGCAAAATACAGATGCAATGTAGGATATATTGGACTGACTAGGCTTTTCTGATCGCACCCTTCTACTCATGTGTTTACCTAGCTTCACAGGAAGTAGGAATCCCATCATGAAATTTACAGTTATACATTTTATGCAGCACAACATGTCCCTATATCTTAGCTTTGGGATGTGGTAGGGCAACAATTACCACACCATTGTCTTCGTCAGGACCTCTCTGACACATGGTGTGGGTTTAAAGAAGATCTGAAGAGGTCACATATTTCACCCAAAAAAACACTAACACTCACGATGTTGATTAGGCAGGTCCTGACTTACACAAAGGTGTGATTATTTTCAGCCTATCTCATCCCAAAGCTGAGATATGAGGACAAACTTAACTGGGATTTTCTCTCAATAGGTTTATTTGTGTTGAATATATTGGAATTAAATTTATGAGCTTGTTATACGTCCAATAAAGCAAAATACAGATGCAATGTAGGATATATTGGACTGACTAGGCTTTTCTGATCGCACCCTTCTACTCATGTGTTTACCTAGCTTCACTGGAAGTAGGAATCCCATCATGAAATTTACAGTTATACATTTTATGCAGCACAACATGTCCTTATATCTCAGCTCTGGGATGTGGTAGGGCAACAATTACCACACCACTGTCTTCGTCAGGACCTCCCTGACACACGGTGTGGGTTTGAACAAGATCTGAAGAGGTCACATATTTCACCCAAATAAACACTAAGGGGTACCCCTTTGTGTTTTTTCAGACTAAATTTTTGACCGTCTCAGATTTCTTCCAAACTCACGATGTTGATTAGGCAGGTCCTGACTTACACAAAGGTGTGATTATTTTTAGCCTATCTCATCCCAAAGCTGAGATATGAGGACAAACTTAACTGGGATTTTCTCTCAATAGGTTTATTGGTGTTGAATATATTGGAATTAAATTTATGAGCTTGTTATACGTCCAATAAAGCAAAATACAGATGCAATGTAGGATATATTGGACTGACTAGGCTTTTCTGATCGCACCCTTCTACTCATGTGTTTACCTAGCTTCACTGGAAGTAGGAATCCCATCATGAAATTTACAGTTATACATTTTATGCAGCACAACATGTCCCTATATCTTAGCTTTGGGATGTGGTAGGGCAACAATTACCACACCATTGTCTTCGTCAGGACCTCTCTGACACATGGTGTGGGTTTAAAGAAGATCTGAAGAGGTCACATATTTCACCCAAAAAAACACTAACACTCACGATGTTGATTAGGCATGTCCTGACTTACACAAAGGTGTGATTATTTTCAGCCTATCTCATCCCAAAGCTGAGATATGAGGACAAACTTAACTGGGATTTTCTCTCAATAGGTTTATTGGTGTTGAATATATTGGAATTAAATTTATGAGCTTGTTATACGTCCAATAAAGCAAAATACAGATGCAATGTAGGATATATTGGACTGACTAGGCTTTTCTGATCGCACCCTTCTACTCATGTGTTTACCTAGCTTCACTGGAAGTAGGAATCCCATCATGAAATTTACAGTTATACATTTTATGCAGCACAACATGTCCTTATATCTCAGCTCTGGGATGTGGTAGGGCAACAATTACCACACCACTGTCTTCGTCAGGACCTCCCTGACACACGGTGTGGGTTTGAACAAGATCTGAAGAGGTCACATATTTCACCCAAATAAACACTAAGGGGTACCCCTTTGTGTTTTTTCAGACTAAATTTTTGACCGTCTCAGATTTCTTCCAAACTCACGATGTTGATTAGGCAGGTCCTGACTTACACAAAGGTGTGATTATTTTTAGCCTATCTCATCCCAAAGCTGAGATATGAGGACAAACTTAACTGGGATTTTCTCTCAATAGGTTTATTGGTGTTGAATATATTGGAATTAAATTTATGAGCTTGTTATACGTCCAATAAAGCAAAATACAGATGCAATGTAGGATATATTGGACTGACTAGGCTTTTCTGATCGCACCCTTCTACTCATGTGTTTACCTAGCTTCACTGGAAGTAGGATTCCCATCATGAAATTTACAGTTATTAATTTTATGCAGCACAGCATGTCCCTATATCTTAGCTTTGGGATGTGGTAGGACAAAAATTACCACACCACTGTCTTCGTCAGGACCTCCCTGACACACGGTGTGGGTTTGAACAAGATCTGAAGAGGTCACATATTTCACCCAAAAAAACACTAACACTCACGATGTTGATTAGGCAGGTCCTGACTTACACAAAGGTGTGATTATTTTCAGCCTATCTCATCCCAAAGCTGAGATATGAGGACAAACTTAACTGGGATTTTCTCTCAATAGGTTTATTGGTGTTGAATATATTGGAATTAAATTTATGAGCTTGTTATACGTCCAATAAAGCAAAATACAGATGCAATGTAGGATATATTGGACTGACTAGGCTTTTCTGATCGCACCCTTCTACTCATGTGTTTACCTAGCTTCACTGGAAGTAGGATTCCCATCATGAAATTTACAGTTATTAATTTTATGCAGCACAGCATGTCCCTATATCTTAGCTTTGGGATGTGGTAGGACAAAAATTACCACACCACTGTCTTTGTCAGGACCTCCCTGACACACGGTGTGGGTTTGAACAAGATCTGAAGAGGTCACATATTTCACCCAAAAAACACTAAGGGGTACCCCTTTGTGTTTTTTCAGACTAAATTTTTGACCGTCTCAGATTTCTTCCAAACTCACAATGTTCATTAGGCAGGTCCTGACTTACACAAAGGTGTGATTATTTTCAGCCTATCTCATCCCAAAGCTGAGATATGAGGACAAACTGAACTGGGATTTTCTCTCAATAGGTTTATTGGTGTTGAATATATTGGAATTAAATTCATGAGCTTTTTATACGTCCAATAAAGCAAAATACAGATGCAATGTAGGATATATTGGACTGACTAGGCTTTTCTGATCGCACCCTTCTACTCATGTGTTTACCTAGCTTCACTGGAAGTAGGAATCCCATCATGAAATTTACAGTTATACATTTTATGCAGCACAACATGTCCCTATATCTCAGCTCTGGGATGTGGTAGGGCAACAATTACCACACCACTGTCTTCGTCAGGACCTCCCTGACACACGGTGTGGGTTTGAAGAAGATCTGAAGAGGTCACATATTTCACCCAAAAAAACACTAAGGGGTACCCCTTTGTGTTTTTTTAGACTAAATTTTTGACCATCTCAGATTTCTTCCACACTCACGATGTTGATTAGGCAGGTCCTGACTTACACAAAGGTGTGATTATTTTCAGCCTATCTCATCCCAAAGCTGAGATATGAGGACAAACTTAACTGGGATTTTCTCTTAATAGGTTTATTGGTGTTGAATATATTGGAATTAAATTTATAAGCTTGTTATACGTCCAATAAAGCAAAATACAGATGCAATGTAGGATATATTGGACTGACTAGGCTTTTCTGATCGCACCCTTCTACTCATGTGTTTACCTAGCTTCACTGGAAGTAGGAATCCCATCATGAAATTTACAGTTATTAATTTTATGCAGCACAGCATGTCCCTATATATTAGCTTTGGGATGTGGTAGGACAAAAATTACCACACCACTCTCTTCGTCAGGACCTCTCTGACACACGGTGTGGGTTTGAAGAAGATCTGAGGAGGTCACATATTTCACCCAAAAAAACACTAAGGGGTACCCCTTTGTGTTTTTTTAGACTAAATTTTTGACCGTCTCAGATTTCTTCCAAACTCACGATGTTGATTAGGCAGGTCCTGACTTACACAAAGGTGTGATTATTTTCAGCCTAACTCATCCCAAAGCTGAGATATGAGGACAAACTTAACTGGGATTTTCTCTCAATAGGTTTATTGGTGTTGAATATATTGGAATTAAATTTATGAGCTTGTTATACATCCAATAAAGAAAAATACAGATGCAATGTAGGATATATTGGACTGACTAGGCTATTCTGATCGCACCCTTCTACTCATGTGTTTACCTAGCTTCACTGGAAGTAGGAATCCCATCATGAAATTTACAGTTATACATTTTATGCAGCACAACATGTCCTTATATCTCAGCTCTGGGATGTGGTAGGGCAACAATTACCACACCACTGTCTTCGTCAGGACCTCCCTGACACACGGTGTGGGTTTGAAGAAGATCTGAAGAGGTCACATATTTCACCCAAAAAAACACTAAGGGGTACCCCTTTGTGTTTTTTTAGACTAAATTTTTGACCATCTCAGATTTCTTCCACACTCACGATGTTGATTAGGCAGGTCCTGACTTACACAAAGGTGTGATTATTTTCAGCCTATCTCATCCCAAAGCTGAGATATGAGGACAAACTTAACTGGGATTTTCTCTTAATAGGTTTATTGGTGTTGAATATATTGGAATTAAATTTATAAGCTTGTTATACGTCCAATAAAGCAAAATACAGATGCAATGTAGGATATATTGGACTGACTAGGCTTTTCTGATCGCACCCTTCTACTCATGTGTTTACCTAGCTTCACTGGAAGTAGGAATCCCATCATGAAATTTACAGTTATTAATTTTATGCAGCACAGCATGTCCCTATATATTAGCTTTGGGATGTGGTAGGACAAAAATTACCACACCACTCTCTTCGTCAGGACCTCTCTGACACACGGTGTGGGTTTGAAGAAGATCTGAGGAGGTCACATATTTCACCCAAAAAAACACTAAGGGGTACCCCTTTATGTTTTTTTAGACTAAATTTTTGACCGTCTCAGATTTCTTCCAAACTCACGATGTTGATTAGGCAGGTCCTGACTTACACAAAGGTGTGATTATTTTCAGCCTAACTCATCCCAAAGCTGAGATATGAGGACAAACTTAACTGGGATTTTCTCTCAATAGGTTTATTGGTGTTGAATATATTGGAATTAAATTTATGAGCTTGTTATACATCCAATAAAGAAAAATACAGATGCAATGTAGGATATATTGGACTGACTAGGCTATTCTGATCGCACCCTTCTACTCATGTGTTTACCTAGCTTCACTGGAAGTAGGAATCCCATCATGAAATTTACAGTTATACATTTTATGCAGCACAACATGTCCTTATATCTCAGCTCTGGGATGTGGTAGGGCAACAATTACCACACCACTGTCTTCGTCAGGACCTCTCTGACACACGGTGTGGGTTTGAAGAAGATCTGAAGAGGTCACATATTTCACCCAAGAAACACTAAGGGGTACCCCTGTGTGTTTTTTTAGACTAAATTTTTGACCATCTCAGATTTCTTCCAAACTCACGATGTTGATTAGGCAGGTCCTGACTTACACAAAGGTGTGATTATTTTTAGCCTATCTCATCCTAAAGCTGAGATATGAGGACTAACTTAACTGGGATTTTCTCTCAATAGGTTTATTGGTGTTGAATATATTGGAATTAAATTTATGAGCTTGTTATACGTCCAATAAAGCAAAATACAGATGCAATGTAGGATATATTGGACTGACTAGGCTTTTCTGATCGCACCCTTCTACTCATGTGTTTACCTAGCTTCACAGGAAGTAGGAATCCCATCATGAAATTTACAGTTATACATTTTATGCAGCACAACATGTCCCTATATCTTAGCTTTGGGATGTGGTAGGGCAACAATTACCACACCATTGCCTTCGTCAGGACCTCTCTGACACACGGTGTGGGTTTGAAGAAGATCTGAAGAGGTCACATATTTCACCCAATAAAACACTAAGGGGTACCCCTTTGTGTTTTTTTAGACTAAATTTTTGACCATCTCAGATTTCTTCCAAACTCACGATGTTGATTAGGCAGGTCCTGACTTACACAAAGGTGTGATTATTTTCAGCCTATCTCATCCCAAAGCTGAGATATGAGGACAAACTTAACTGGGATTTTCTCTCAATAGGTTTATTGGTGTTGAATATATTGGAATTAAATTTATGAGCTTGTTATACGTCCAATAAAGCAAAATACAGATGCAATGTAGGATATATTGGACTGACTAGGCTATTCTGATCGCACCCTTCTACTCATGTGTTTACCTAGCTTCACTGGAAGTAGGAATCCCATCATGAAATTTACAGTTATTAATTTTATGCAGCACAGCATGTCCCTATATCTTAGCTTTGGGATGTGGTAGGGCAAAAATTACCACACCACTGTTTTCGTCAGGACCTCTCTGACACACGGTGTGGGTTTGAAGAAGAGCTGAGGAGGTCACATATTTCACCCAAAAAAACACTAAGAGGTACCCCTTTGTGTTTTTTTAGACTAAATTTTTGACCATCTCAGATTTCTTCCAAACTCACGATGTTGATTAGGCAGGTCCTGACTTACACAAAGGTGTGATTATTTTCAGCCTATCTCGTCCCAAAGCTGAGATATGAGGACAAACTTAACTGGGATTTTCTCTTAATAGGTTTATTGGTGTTGAATATATTGGAATTAAATTTATGAGCTTTTTATACGTCCAATAAAGCAAAATACAGATGCAATGTAGGATATATTGGACTGACTAGGCTTTTCTGATCGCACCCTTCTACTCATGTGTTTACCTAGCTTCACTGGAAGTAGGATTCCCATCATGAAATTTACAGTTATTAATTTTATGCAGCACAGCATGTCCCTATATCTTAGCTTTGGGATGTGGTAGGGCAACAATTACCACACCACTGTCTTCGTCAGGACCTCTCTGACACACGGTGTGGGTTTGAAGAAGATCTGAAGAGGTCACATATTTCACCCAAGAAACACTAAGGGGTACCCCTGTGTGTTTTTTTAGACTAAATTTTTGACCATCTCAGATTTCTTCCAAACTCACGATGTTGATTAGGCAGGTCCTGACTTACACAAAGGTGTGATTATTTCCAGCCTATCTCATCCCAAAGCTGAGATATGAGGTCTAACGTAAGTGGGATTTTCTCTCAATAGGTTTATTTGTGTTGAATATATTGGAATTAAATTTATGAGCTTATTATACATCCAGTAAAGAAAAATACAGATGCAATGTAGGATATATTGGACTGACTAGGCTTTTCTGATCGCACCCTTCTACTCATGTGTTTACCTAGCTTCACTGGAAGTAGGAATCCCATCATGAAATTTACAGTTATACATTTTATGCAGCACAACATGTCCCTATATCTCAGCTCTGGGATGTGGTAGGGCAACAATTACCACACCACTGTCTTCGTCAGGACCTCTCTGACACACGGTGTGGGTTTGAAGAAGAGCTGAGGAGGTCACATATTTCACCCAAAAAAACACTAAGAGGTACCCCTTTGTGTTTTTTTAGACTAAATTTTTGACCATCTCAGATTTCTTCCAAACTCACGATGTTGATTAGGCAGGTCCTGACTTACACAAAGGTGTGATTATTTCCAGCCTATCTCATCCCAAAGCTGAGATATGAGGTCTAACGTAAGTGGGATTTTCTCTCAATAGGTTTATTTGTGTTGAATATATTGAAATTAAATTTATGAGCTTGTTATACATCCAGTAAAGAAAAATACAGATGCAATGTAGGATATATTGGACTGACTAGGCTTTTCTGATCGCACCCTTCTTCTCATGTGTTTACCTAGCTTCACTGTAAGTAGGAATCCCATCATGAAATTTACAGTTATTAATTTTATGCAGCACAGCATGTCCCTATATCTTAGCTTTGGGATGTGGTAGGGCAAAAATTACCACACCACTGTTTTCGTCAGGACCTCTCTGACACACGGTGTGGGTTTGAAGAAGAGCTGAGGAGGTCACATATTTCACCCAAAAAAACACTAAGAGGTACCCCTTTGTGTTTTTTTAGACTAAATTTTTGACCATCTCAGATTTCTTCCACACTCACGATGTTGATTAGGCAGGTCCTGACTTACACAAAGGTGTGATTATTTTCAGCCTATCTCATCCCAAAGCTGAGATATGAGGACAAACTTAACTGGGATTTTCTCTCAATAGGTTTATTGGTGTTGAATATATTGGAATTAAATTTATAAGCTTGTTATACGTCCAATAAAGCAAAATACAGATGCAATGTAGGATATATTGGACTGACTAGGCTTTTCTGATCGCACCCTTCTACTCATGTGTTTACCTAGCTTGACTGGAAGTAGGAATCCCATCATGAAATTTACAGTTATTAATTTTATGCAGCACAGCATGTCCCTATATATTAGCTTTGGGATGTGGTAGGACAAAAATTACCACACCACTCTCTTCGTCAGGACCTCTCTGACACACGGTGTGGGTTTGAAGAAGATCTGAGGAGGTCACATATTTCACCCAAAAAAACACTAAGGGGTACCCCTTTGTGTTTTTTTAGACTAAATTTTTGACCGTCTCAGATTTCTTCCAAACTCACGATGTTGATTAGGCAGGTCCTGACTTACACAAAGGTGTGATTATTTTCAGCCTATCTCATCCCAAAGCTGAGATATGAGGTCTAATGTAAGTGGGATTTTCTCTCAATAGGTTTATTGGTGTTGAATATATTGGAATTAAATTTATGAGCTTGTTATACGTCCAATAAAGCAAAATACAGATGCAATGTAGGATATATTGGACTGACTAGGCTTTTCTGATCGCACCCTTCTACTCATGTGTTTACCTAGCTTCACTGGAAGTAGGAATCCCATCATGAAATTTACAGTTATTAATTTTATGCAGCACAGCATGTCCCTATATCTTAGCTTTGGGATGTGGTAGGACAAAAATTACCACACCACTGTCTTCGTCAGGACCTCTCTGACACACGGTGTGGGTTTGAAGAAGATCTGAGGAGGTCACATATTTCACCCAAAAAAACACTAAGGGGTACCCCTTTGTGTTTTTTTAGACTAAATTTTTGACCATCTCAGATTTCTTCCAAACTCACGATGTTGATTAGGCAGGTCCTGACTTACACAAAGGTGTGATTATTTTCAGCCTATCTCATCCCAAAGCTGAGATATGAGGACTAACTTAACTGGGATTTTCTCTCAATAGGTTTATTGGTGTTGAATATATTGGAATTAAATTTATGAGCTTGTTATACGTCCAATAAAGCAAAATACAGATGCAATGTAGGATATATTGGACTGACTAGGCTTTTCTGATCGCACCCTTCTACTCATGTGTTTACCTAGCTTCACTGGAAGTAGGATTCCCATCATGAAATTTACAGTTATTAATTTTATGCAGCACAGCATGTCCCTATATCTTAGCTTTGGGATGTGGTAGGGCAACAATTACCACACCACTGTCTTCGTCAGGACCTCTCTGACACACGGTGTGGGTTTGAAGAAGATCTGAAGAGGTCACATATTTCACCCAAGAAACACTAAGGGGTACCCCTGTGTGTTTTTTTAGACTAAATTTTTGACCATCTCAGATTTCTTCCAAACTCACGATGTTGATTAGGCAGGTCCTGACTTACACAAAGGTGTGATTATTTTTAGCCTATCTCATCCTAAAGCTGAGATATGAGGACTAACTTAACTGGGATTTTCTCTCAATAGGTTTATTGGTGTTGAATATATTGGAATTAAATTTATGAGCTTGTTATACGTCCAATAAAGCAAAATACAGATGCAATGTAGGATATATTGGACTGACTAGGCTTTTCTGATCGCACCCTTCTACTCATGTGTTTACCTAGCTTCACAGGAAGTAGGAATCCCATCATGAAATTTACAGTTATACATTTTATGCAGCACAACATGTCCCTATATCTTAGCTTTGGGATGTGGTAGGGCAACAATTACCACACCATTGCCTTCGTCAGGACCTCTCTGACACACGGTGTGGGTTTGAAGAAGATCTGAAGAGGTCACATATTTCACCCAATAAAACACTAAGGGGTACCCCTTTGTGTTTTTTTAGACTAAATTTTTGACCATCTCAGATTTCTTCCAAACTCACGATGTTGATTAGGCAGGTCCTGACTTACACAAAGGTGTGATTATTTTCAGCCTATCTCATCCCAAAGCTGAGATATGAGGACAAACTTAACTGGGATTTTCTCTCAATAGGTTTATTGGTGTTGAATATATTGGAATTAAATTTATGAGCTTGTTATACGTCCAATAAAGCAAAATACAGATGCAATGTAGGATATATTGGACTAACTAGGCTTTTCTGATCGCACCCTTCTACTCATGTGTTTACCTAGCTTCACTGGAAGTAGGAATCCCATCATGAAATTTACAGTTATACATTTTATGCAGCACAGCATGTCCCTATATCTTAGCTTTGGGATGTGGTAGGACAAAAATTACCACACCACTGTCTTCGTCAGGACCTCTCTGACACACGGTGTGGGTTTGAAGAAGAGCTGAGGAGGTCACATATTTCACCCAAAAAAACACTAAGAGGTACCCCTTTGTGTTTTTTTAGACTAAATTTTTGACCATCTCAGATTTCTTCCAAACTCACGATGTTGATTAGGCAGGTCCTGACTTACACAAAGGTGTGATTATTTTCAGCCTATCTCGTCCCAAAGCTGAGATATGAGGACAAACTTAACTGGGATTTTCTCTTAATAGGTTTATTGGTGTTGAATATATTGGAATTAAATTTATGAGCTTTTTATACGTCCAATAAAGCAAAATACAGATGCAATGTAGGATATATTGGACTGACTAGGCTTTTCTGATCGCACCCTTCTACTCATGTGTTTACCTAGCTTCACTGGAAGTAGGATTCCCATCATGAAATTTACAGTTATTAATTTTATGCAGCACAGCATGTCCCTATATCTTAGCTTTGGGATGTGGTAGGGCAACAATTACCACACCACTGTCTTCGTCAGGACCTCTCTGACACACGGTGTGGGTTTGAAGAAGATCTGAAGAGGTCACATACTTCACCAAAAAAAAACACTAAGGGGTACCCCTTTGTGTTTTTTTAGACTAAATTTTTGACCATCTCAGATTTCTTCCAAACTCACGATGTTGATTAGGCAGGTCCTGACTTACACAAAGGTGTGATTATTTCCAGCCTATCTCATCCCAAAGCTGAGATATGAGGTCTAACGTAAGTGGGATTTTCTCTCAATAGGTTTATTTGTGTTGAATATATTGGAATTAAATTTATGAGCTTATTATACATCCAGTAAAGAAAAATACAGATGCAATGTAGGATATATTGGACTGACTAGGCTTTTCTGATCGCACCCTTCTACTCATGTGTTTACCTAGCTTCACTGGAAGTAGGAATCCCATCATGAAATTTACAGTTATACATTTTATGCAGCACAACATGTCCCTATATCTCAGCTCTGGGATGTGGTAGGGCAACAATTACCACACCACTGTCTTCGTCAGGACCTCTCTGACACACGGTGTGGGTTTGAAGAAGAGCTGAGGAGGTCACATATTTCACCCAAAAAAACACTAAGAGGTACCCCTTTGTGTTTTTTTAGACTAAATTTTTGACCATCTCAGATTTCTTCCAAACTCACGATGTTGATTAGGCAGGTCCTGACTTACACAAAGGTGTGATTATTTCCAGCCTATCTCATCCCAAAGCTGAGATATGAGGTCTAACGTAAGTGGGATTTTCTCTCAATAGGTTTATTTGTGTTGAATATATTGAAATTAAATTTATGAGCTTGTTATACATCCAGTAAAGAAAAATACAGATGCAATGTAGGATATATTGGACTGACTAGGCTTTTCTGATCGCACCCTTCTTCTCATGTGTTTACCTAGCTTCACTGTAAGTAGGAATCCCATCATGAAATTTACAGTTATTAATTTTATGCAGCACAGCATGTCCCTATATCTTAGCTTTGGGATGTGGTAGGGCAAAAATTACCACACCACTGTTTTCGTCAGGACCTCTCTGACACACGGTGTGGGTTTGAAGAAGAGCTGAGGAGGTCACATATTTCACCCAAAAAAACACTAAGAGGTACCCCTTTGTGTTTTTTTAGACTAAATTTTTGACCATCTCAGATTTCTTCCACACTCACGATGTTGATTAGGCAGGTCCTGACTTACACAAAGGTGTGATTATTTTCAGCCTATCTCATCCCAAAGCTGAGATATGAGGACAAACTTAACTGGGATTTTCTCTCAATAGGTTTATTGGTGTTGAATATATTGGAATTAAATTTATAAGCTTGTTATACGTCCAATAAAGCAAAATACAGATGCAATGTAGGATATATTGGACTGACTAGGCTTTTCTGATCGCACCCTTCTACTCATGTGTTTACCTAGCTTGACTGGAAGTAGGAATCCCATCATGAAATTTACAGTTATTAATTTTATGCAGCACAGCATGTCCCTATATATTAGCTTTGGGATGTGGTAGGACAAAAATTACCACACCACTCTCTTCGTCAGGACCTCTCTGACACACGGTGTGGGTTTGAAGAAGATCTGAGGAGGTCACATATTTCACCCAAAAAAACACTAAGGGGTACCCCTTTGTGTTTTTTTAGACTAAATTTTTGACCGTCTCAGATTTCTTCCAAACTCACGATGTTGATTAGGCAGGTCCTGACTTACACAAAGGTGTGATTATTTTCAGCCTATCTCATCCCAAAGCTGAGATATGAGGTCTAATGTAAGTGGGATTTTCTCTCAATAGGTTTATTGGTGTTGAATATATTGGAATTAAATTTATGAGCTTGTTATACGTCCAATAAAGCAAAATACAGATGCAATGTAGGATATATTGGACTGACTAGGCTTTTCTGATCGCACCCTTCTACTCATGTGTTTACCTAGCTTCACTGGAAGTAGGAATCCCATCATGAAATTTACAGTTATTAATTTTATGCAGCACAGCATGTCCCTATATCTTAGCTTTGGGATGTGGTAGGACAAAAATTACCACACCACTGTCTTCGTCAGGACCTCTCTGACACACGGTGTGGGTTTGAAGAAGATCTGAGGAGGTCACATATTTCACCCAAAAAAACACTAAGGGGTACCCCTTTGTGTTTTTTTAGACTAAATTTTTGACCATCTCAGATTTCTTCCAAACTCACGATGTTGATTAGGCAGGTCCTGACTTACACAAAGGTGTGATTATTTTCAGCCTATCTCATCCCAAAGCTGAGATATGAGGACTAACTTAACTGGGATTTTCTCTCAATAGGTTTATTGGTGTTGAATATATTGGAATTAAATTTATGAGCTTGTTATACGTCCAATAAAGCAAAATACAGATGCAATGTAGGATATATTGGACTGACTAGGCTTTTCTGATCGCACCCTTCTACTCATGTGTTTACCTAGCTTCACTGGAAGTAGGATTCCCATCATGAAATTTACAGTTATTAATTTTATGCAGCACAGCATGTCCCTATATCTTAGCTTTGGGATGTGGTAGGACAAAAATTACCACACCACTGTCTTCGTCAGGACCTCCCTGACACACGGTGTGGGTTTGAACAAGATCTGAAGAGGTCACATATTTCACCCAAAAAACACTAAGGGGTACCCCTTTGTGTTTTTTCAGACTAAATTTTTGACCGTCTCAGATTTCTTCCAAACTCACGATGTTGATTAGGCAGGTCCTGACTTACACAAAGGTGTGATTATTTTCAGCCTATCTCATCCCAAAGCTGAGATATGAGGACAAACTTAACTGGGATTTTCTCTCAATAGGTTTATTGGTGTTGAATATATTGGAATTAAATTTATGAGCTTTTTATACGTCCAATAAAGCAACATACAGATGCAATGTAGGATATATTGGACTGACTAGGCTTTTCTGATCGCACCCTTCTACTCATGTGTTTACGTCGCTTCACTGGAATGAGGAATCCCATCATGAAATTTACAGTTATACATTTTATGCAGCACAACATGTCCCTATATCTTAGCTTTGGGATGTGGTAGGGCAACAATTACCACACCACTGTCTTCGTCAGGACCTCTCTGACACACGGTGTGGGTTTGAAGAAGATCTGAAGAGGTCACATATTTCACCCAAAAAAACACTAAGGGGTACCCCTTTGTGTTTTTTTAGACTAAATTTTTGACCATCTCAGATTTCTTCCACACTCACGATGTTGATTAGGCAGGTCCTGACTTACACAAAGGTGTGATTATTTTCAGTCTATCTCATCCCAAAGCTGAGATATGAGGACAAACTTAACTGGGATTTTCTCTCAATAGGTTTATTGGTGTTGAATATATTGGAATTAAATTTATGAGCTTTTTATATGTCCAATAAAGCATAATACAGATGCAATGTAGGATATATTGGACTGACTAGGCTTTTCTGATCGCACCCTTCTACTCATGTGTTTACCTAGCTTCACTGGAAGTAGGAATCCCATCATGAAATTTACAGTTATACATTTTATGCAGCACAACATGTCCCTATATCTTAGCTTTGGGATGTGGTAGGGCAACAATTACCACACCACTGTCTTCGTCAGGACCTCTCTGACACACGGTGTGGGATTGAAGAAGATCTGAGGAGGTCACATATTTCACCCAAAAAAACACTAAGGGGTACCCCTTTGTGTTTTTTTAGACTAAATTTTTGACCATCTCAGATTTCTTCCAAACTCACGATGTTGATTAGGCAGGTCCTGACTTACACAAAGGTGTGATTATTTTCAGCCTATCTCATCCCAAAGCTGAGATATGAGGACAAACTTAACTGGGATTTTCTCTCAATAGGTTTATTGGTGTTGAATATATTGGAATTAAATTTATGAGCTTGTTATACGTCCAATAAAGCAAAATACAGATGTAATGTAGGATATATTGGACTGACTAGGCTTTTCTGATCGCACCCTTCTACTCATGTGTTTACCTAGCTTCACTGGAAGTAGGAATCCCATCATGAAATTTACAGTTATACATTTTATGCAGCACAACATGTCCCTATATCTCAGCTCTGGGATGTGGTAGGGCAACAATTACCACACCACTGTCTTCGTCAGGACCTCCCTGACACACGGTGTGGGTTTGA
The DNA here is from genome assembly GCF_029633855.1 of Hoplias malabaricus. NCBI lineage: Eukaryota > Metazoa > Chordata > Actinopteri > Characiformes > Erythrinidae > Hoplias > Hoplias malabaricus. The sequence goes on along the minus strand of NC_089820.1, from coordinate 89,848,674 downwards.
AGAAGATCTGAAGAGGTCACATATTTCACCCAAAAAAACACTAAGGGGTACCCCTTTGTGTTTTTTCAGACTAAATTATTGACCGTCTCAGATTTCTTCCAAACTCACGATGTTGATTAGGCAGGTCCTGACTTACACAATGGTGTGATTATTTTCAGCCTATCTCATCCCAAAGCTGAGATATGAGGACAAACTTAACTGGGATTTTCTCTCAATAGGTTTATTGGTGTTGAATATATTGGAATTAAATTTATGAGCTTTTTATACATCCAATAAAGCAAAATACAGATGCAATGTAGGATATATTAGACTGACTAGGCTTTTCTGATCGCACCCTTCTACTCATGTGTTTACCTAGCTTCACTGGAATGAGGAATCCCATCATGAAATTTACAGTTATACATTTTATGCAGCACAACATGTCCCTATATCTTAGCTTTGGGATGTGGTAGGGCAACAATTACCACACCACTGTCTTCGTCAGGACCTCTCTGACACACGGTGTGGGTTTGAAGAAGATCTGAAGAGGTCACATATTTCACCAAAAAAAAACACTAAGGGGTACCCCTTTGTGTTTTTTTAGACTAAATTTTTGACCATCTCAGATTTCTTCCAAACTCACGATGTTGATTAGGCAGGTCCTGACTTACACAAAGGTGTGATTATTTTTAGCCTATCTCATCCTAAAGCTGAGATATGAGGACTAACTTAACTGGGATTTTCTCTCAATAGGTTTATTGGTGTTGAATATATTGGAATTAAATTTATGAGCTTGTTATACGTCCAATAAAGCAAAATACAGATGCAATGTAGGATATATTGGACTGACTAGGCTTTTCTGATCGCACCCTTCTACTCATGTGTTTACCTAGCTTCACAGGAAGTAGGAATCCCATCATGAAATTTACAGTTATACATTTTATGCAGCACAACATGTCCCTATATCTTAGCTTTGGGATGTGGTAGGGCAACAATTACCACACCATTGCCTTCGTCAGGACCTCTCTGACACACGGTGTGGGTTTGAAGAAGATCTGAAGAGGTCACATATTTCACCCAATAAAACACTAAGGGGTACCCCTTTGTGTTTTTTTAGATAAAATTTTTGACCATCTCAGATTTCTTCCAAACTCACGATGTTGATTAGGCAGGTCCTGACTTACACAAAGGTGTGATTATTTTCAGCCTATCTCATCCCAAAGCTGAGATATGAGGACAAACTTAACTGGGATTTTCTCTCAATAGGTTTATTGGTGTTGAATATATTGGAATTAAATTTATGAGCTTGTTATACGTCCAATAAAGCAAAATACAGATGCAATGTAGGATATATTGGACTAACTAGGCTTTTCTGATCGCACCCTTCTACTCATGTGTTTACCTAGCTTCACTGGAAGTAGGAATCCCATCATGAAATTTACAGTTATACATTTTATGCAGCACAGCATGTCCCTATATCTTAGCTTTGGGATGTGGTAGGACAAAAATTACCACACCACTGTCTTCGTCAGGACCTCCCTGACACACGGTGTGGGTTTGAACAAGATCTGAAGAGGTCACATATTTCACCCAAAAAACACTAAGGGGTACCCCTTTGTGTTTTTTCAGACTAAATTTTTGACCGTCTCAGATTTCTTCCAAACTCACAATGTTCATTAGGCAGGTCCTGACTTACACAAAGGTGTGATTATTTTCAGCCTATCTCATCCCAAAGCTGAGATATGAGGACACACTGAACTGGGATTTTCTCGCAATAGGTTTATTGGTGTTGAATATATTGGAATTAAATTCATGAGCTTTTTATACGTCCAATAAAGCAAAATACAGATGCAATGTAGGATATATTGGACTGACTAGGCTTTTCTGATCGCACCCTTCTACTCATGTGTTTACCTAGCTTCACTGGAAGTAGGAATCCCATCATGAAATTTACAGTTATACATTTTATGCAGCACAACATGTCCCTATATCTCAGCTCTGGGATGTGGTAGGGCAACAATTACCACACCACTGTCTTCGTCAGGACCTCTCTGACACACGGTGTGGGTTTGAAGAAGATCTGAAGAGGTCACATATTTCACCAAAAAAAACACTAAGGGGTACCCCTTTGTGTTTTTTCAGTCTAAATTTTTGACCATCTCAGATTTCTTCCAAACTCACGATGTTGATTAGGCAGGTCCTGACTTACACAAAGGTGTGATTATTTCCAGCCTATCTCATCCCAAAGCTGAGATATGAGGTCTAACGTAAGTGGGATTTTCTCTCAATAGGTTTATTTGTGTTGAATATATTGGAATTAAATTTATGAGCTTATTATACATCCAGTAAAGAAAAATACAGATGCAATGTAGGATATATTGGACTGACTAGGCTTTTCTGATCGCACCCTTCTACTCATGTGTTTACCTAGCTTCACTGGAAGTAGGAATCCCATCATGAAATTTACAGTTATACATTTTATGCAGCACAACATGTCCCTATATCTCAGCTCTGGGATGTGGTAGGGCAACAATTACCACACCACTGTCTTCGTCAGGACCTCTCTGACACACGGTGTGGGTTTGAAGAAGATCTGAAGAGGTCACATATTTCACCAAAAAAAACACTAAGGGGTACCCCTTTGTTTTTTTTTAGTCTAAATTTTTGACCATCTCAGATTTCTTCCAAACTCACGATGTTGATTAGGCAGGTCCTGACTTACACAAAGGTGTGATTATTTCCAGCCTATCTCATCCCAAAGCTGAGATATGAGGTCTAACGTAAGTGGGATTTTCTCTCAATAGGTTTATTTGTGTTGAATATATTGGAATTAAATTTATGAGCTTGTTATACATCCAGTAAAGAAAAATACAGATGCAATGTAGGATATATTGGACTGACTAGGCTTTTCTGATCGCACCCTTCTTCTCATGTGTTTACCTAGCTTCACTGTAAGTAGGAATCCCATCATGAAATTTACAGTTATTAATTTTATGCAGCACAGCATGTCCCTATATCTTAGCTTTGGGATGTGGTAGGGCAAAAATTACCACACCACTGTTTTCGTCAGGACCTCTCTGACACACGGTGTGGGTTTGAAGAAGAGCTGAGGAGGTCACATATTTCACCCAAAAAAACACTAAGAGGTACCCCTTTGTGTTTTTTTAGACTAAATTTTTGACCATCTCAGATTTCTTCCAAACTCACGATGTTGATTAGGCAGGTCCTGACTTACACAAAGGTGTGATTATTTTCAGCCTATCTCGTCCCAAAGCTGAGATATGAGGACAAACTTAACTGGGATTTTCTCTTAATAGGTATATTGGTGTTGAATATATTGGAATTAAATTTATGAGCTTTTTATACGTCCAATAAAGCAAAATACAGATGCAATGTAGGATGTATTGGACTGACTAGGCTTTTCTGATCGCACCCTTCTACTCATGTGTTTACCTAGCTTCACTGGAAGTAGGAATCCCATCATGAAATTTACAGTTATACATTTTATGCAGCACAGCATGTCCCTATAATTTAGCTTTGGGTTGTGGTAGGGCAACAATTACCACACCACTGTCTTCGTCAGGACCTCCCTGACACACGGTGTGGGATTGAACAAGATCTGAAGAGGTCACATATTTCACCCAAAAAAACACTAAGGGGTACCCCTTTGTGTTTTTTTAGACTAAATTTTTGACCATCTCAGATTTCTTCCACACTCACGATGTTGATTAGGCAGGTCCTGACTTACACAAAGGTGTGATTATTTTCAGCCTATCTCATCCCAAAGCTGAGATATGAGGACAAACTTAACTGGGATTTTCTCTCAATAGGTTTATTGGTGTTGAATATATTGGATTTAAATTTATAAGCTTGTTATACGTCCAATAAAGCAAAATACAGATGCAATGTAGGATATATTGGACTGACTAGGCTTTTCTGATCGCACCCTTCTACTCATGTGTTTACCTAGCTTGACTGGAAGTAGGAATCCCATCATGAAATTTACAGTTATTAATTTTATGCAGCACAGCATGTCCCTATATCTTAGCTTTGGGATGTGGTAGGACAAAAATTACCACACCACTCTCTTCGTCAGGACCTCTCTGACACACGGTGTGGGTTTGAAGAAGATCTGAGGAGGTCACATATTTCACCCAAAAAAACACTAAGGGGTACCCCTTTGTGTTTTTTTAGACTAAATTTTTGACCGTCTCAGATTTCTTCCAAACTCACGATGTTGATTAGGCAGGTCCTGACTTACACAAAGGTGTGATTATTTTCAGCCTATCTCATCCCAAAGCTGAGATATGAGGTCTAATGTAAGTGGGATTTTCTCTCAATAGGTTTATTGGTGTTGAATATATTGGAATTAAATTTATGAGCTTGTTATACGTCCAATAAAGCAAAATACAGATGCAATGTAGGATATATTGGACTGACTAGGCTTTTCTGATCGCACCCTTCTACTCATGTGTTTACCTAGCTTCACTGGAAGTAGGAATCCCATCATGAAATTTACAGTTATTAATTTTATGCAGCACAGCATGTCCCTATATCTTAGCTTTGGGATGTGGTAGGACAAAAATTACCACACCACTGTCTTCGTCAGGACCTCTCTGACACACGGTGTGGGTTTGAAGAAGATCTGAGGAGGTCACATATTTCACCCAAAAAAACACTAAGGGGTACCCCTTTGTGTTTTTTTAGACTAAATTTTTGACCATCTCAGATTTCTTCCAAACTCACGATGTTGATTAGGCAGGTCCTGACTTACACAAAGGTGTGATTATTTTCAGCCTATCTCATCCCAAAGCTGAGATATGAGGACTAACTTAACTGGGATTTTCTCTCAATAGGTTTATTGGTGTTGAATATATTGGAATTAAATTTATGAGCTTGTTATACGTCCAATAAAGCAAAATACAGATGCAATGTAGGATATATTGGACTGACTAGGCTTTTCTGATCGCACCCTTCTACTCATGTGTTTACCTAGCTTCACTGGAAGTAGGATTCCCATCATGAAATTTACAGTTATTAATTTTATGCAGCACAGCATGTCCCTATATCTTAGCTTTGGGATGTGGTAGGACTAAAATTACCACACCACTGTCTTCGTCAGGACCTCCCTGACACACGGTGTGGGTTTGAACAAGATCTGAAGAGGTCACATATTTCACCCAAAAAACACTAAGGGGTACCCCTTTGTGTTTTTTCAGACTAAATTTTTGACCGTCTCAGATTTCTTCCAAACTCACGATGTTGATTAGGCAGGTCCTGACTTACACAAAGGTGTGATTATTTTCAGCCTATCTCATCCCAAAGCTGAGATATGAGGACAAACTTAACTGGGATTTTCTCTCAATAGGTTTATTGGTGTTGAATATATTGGAATTAAATTTATGAGCTTTTTATACGTCCAATAAAGCAACATACAGATGCAATGTAGGATATATTGGACTGACTAGGCTTTTCTGATCGCACCCTTCTACTCATGTGTTTACGTCGCTTCACTGGAATGAGGAATCCCATCATGAAATTTACAGTTATACATTTTATGCAGCACAACATGTCCCTATATCTTAGCTTTGGGATGTGGTAGGGCAACAATTACCACACCACTGTCTTCGTCAGGACCTCTCTGACACACGGTGTGGGTTTGAAGAAGATCTGAAGAGGTCACATATTTCACCCAAAAAAACACTAAGGGGTACCCCTTTGTGTTTTTTTAGACTAAATTTTTGACCATCTCAGATTTCTTCCACACTCACGATGTTGATTAGGCAGGTCCTGACTTACACAAAGGTGTGATTATTTTCAGCCTATCTCATCCCAAAGCTGAGATATGAGGACAAACTTAACTGGGATTTTCTCTCAATAGGTTTATTGGTGTTGAATATATTGGAATTAAATTTATGAGCTTTTTATACGTCCAATAAAGCAAAATACAGATGCAATGTAGGATATATTGGACTGACTAGGCTTTTCTGATCGCACCCTTCTACTCATGTGTTTACCTAGCTTCACTGGAAGTAGGAATCCCATCATGAAATTTACAGTTATACATTTTATGCAGCACAACATGTCCCTATATCTTAGCTTTGGGATGTGGTAGGGCAACAATTACCACACCACTGTCTTCGTCAGGACCTCTCTGACACACGGTGTGGGATTGAAGAAGATCTGAGGAGGTCACATATTTCACCCAAAAAAACACTAAGGGGTACCCCTTTGTGTTTTTTTAGACTAAATTTTTGACCATCTCAGATTTCTTCCACACTCACGATGTTGATTAGGCAGGTCCTGACTTACACAAAGGTGTGATTATTTTCAGCCTATCTCATCCCAAAGCTGAGATATGAGGACAAACTTAACTGGGATTTTCTCTCAATAGGTTTATTGGTGTTGAATATATTGGAATTAAATTTATGAGCTTGTTATACGTCCAATAAAGCAAAATACAGATGCAATGTAGGATATATTGGACTGACTAGGCTTTTCTGATCGCACCCTTCTACTCATGTGTTTACCTAGCTTCACTGGAAGTAGGAATCCCATCATGAAATTTACAGTTATTAATTTTATGCAGCACAGCATGTCCCTATATCTTAGCTTTGGGATGTGGTAGGACAAAAATTACCACACCACTGTCTTTGTCAGGACCTCCCTGACACACGGTGTGGGTTTGAAGAAGATCTGAAGAGGTCACATATTTCACCCAAAAAAACACTAAGGGGTACCCCTTTGTGTTTTTTCAGACTAAATTTTTGACCGTCTCAGATTTCTTCCAAACTCACAATGTTGATTAGGCAGGTCCTGACTTACACAAAGGTGTGATTATTTCCAGCCTATCTCATCCCAAAGCTGAGATATGAGGTCTAACGTAAGTGGGATTTTCTCTCAATAGGTTTATTTGTGTTGAATATATTGGAATTAAATTTATGAGCTTGTTATACATCCAATAAAGAAAAATACAGATGCAATGTAGGATATATTGGACTGACTAGGCTTTTCTGATCGCACCCTTCTACTCATGTGTTTACCTAGCTTCACTGGAATGAGGAATCCCATCATGAAATTTACAGTTATACATTTTATGCAGCACAACATGTCCCTATATCTTAGCTTTGGGATGTGGTAGGGCAACAATTACCACACCACTGTCTTCGTCAGGACCTCTCTGACACACGGTGTGGGTTTGAAGAAGATCTGAAAAGGTCACATATTTCACCCAAAAAAACACTAAGGGTTACCCCTTTGTGTTTTTTTAGACTAAATTTTTGACCATCTCAGATTTCTTCCACACTCACGATGTTGATTAGGCAGGTCCTGACTTACACAAAGGTGTGATTATTTTCAGCCTATCTCATCCCAAAGCTGAGATATGAGGACAAACTTAACTGGGATTTTCTCTCAATAGGTTTATTGGTGTTGAATATATTGGAATTAAATTTATGAGCTTGTTATACGTCCAATAAAGCAAAATACAGATGCAATGTAGGATATATTGGACTGACTAGGCTTTTCTGATCGCACCCTTCTACTCATGTGTTTACCTAGCTTCACTGGAAGTAGGAATCCCATCATGAAATTTACAGTTATTAATTTTATGCAGCACAGCATGTCCCCATATCTTAGCTTTGGGATGTGGTAGGACAAAAATTACCACACCACTGTCTTTGTCAGGACCTCCCTGACACACGGTGTGGGTTTGAAGAAGATCTGAAGAGGTCACATATTTCACCCAAAAAAACACTAAGGGGTACCCCTTTATGTTTTTTCAGACTAAATTATTGACCGTCTCAGATTTCTTCCAAACTCACGATGTTGATTAGGCAGGTCCTGACTTACACAAAGGTGTGATTATTTTCAGCCTATCTCATCCCAAAGCTGAGATATGAGGACAAACTTAACTGGGATTTTCTCTCAATAGGTTTATTGGTGTTGAATATATTGGAATTAAATTTATGAGCTTTTTATACATCCAATAAAGCAAAATACAGATGCAATGTAGGATATATTGGACTGACTAGGCTTTTCTGATCGCACCCTTCTACTCATGTGTTTACCTAGCTTCACTGGAATGAGGAATCCCATCATGAAATTTACAGTTATACATTTTATGCAGCACAACATGTCCCTATATCTTAGATTTGGGATGTGGTAGGACAAAAATTACCACACCACTGTCTTCGTCAGGACCTCCCTGACACACGGTGTGGGTTTGAAGAAGATCTGAAGAGGTCACATATTTCACCCAAAAAAACACTAAGGGGTACCCCTTTGTGTTTTTTTAGACTAAATTTTTGACCATCTCAGATTTCTTCCACACTCACGATGTTGATTAGGCAGGTCCTGACTTACACAAAGGTGTGATTATTTTCAGCCTATCTCATCCCAAAGCTGAGATATGAGGACAAACTTAACTGGGATTTTCTCTCAATAGGTTTATTGGTGTTGAATATATTGGAATTAAATTTATGAGCTTGTTATACGTCCAATAAAGCAAAATACAGATGCAATGTAGGATATATTGGACTGACTAGGCTTTTCTGATCGCACCCTTCTACTCATGTGTTTACCTAGCTTCACTGGAAGTAGGAATCCCATCATGAAATTTACAGTTATTAATTTTATGCAGCACAGCATGTCCCTATATCTTAGCTTTGGGATGTGGTAGGACAAAAATTACCACACCACTGTCTTCGTCAGGACCTCCCTGACACACGGTGTGGGTTTGAAGAAGATCTGAAGAGGTCACATATTTCACCCAAAAAAACACTAAGGGGTACCCCTTTGTGTTTTTTCAGACTAAATTTTTGACCGTCTCAGATTTCTTCCAAACTCACGATGTTGATTAGGCAGGTCCTGACTTACACAAAGGTGTGATTATTTCCAGCCTATCTCATCCCAAAGCTGAGATATGAGGTCTAACGTAAGTGGGATTTTCTCTCAATAGGTTTATTTGTGTTGAATATATTGGAATTAAATTTATGAGCTTGTTATACATCCAATAAAGAAAAATACAGATGCAATGTAGGATATATTGGACTGACTAGGCTTTTCTGATCGCACCCTTCTTCTCATGTGTTTACCTAGCTTCACTGTAAGTAGGAATCCCATCATGAAATTTACAGTTATTAATTTTATGCAGCACAGCATGTCCCTATATCTTAGCTTTGGGATGTGGTAGGGCAAAAATTACCACACCACTGTTTTCGTCAGGACCTCTCTGACACACGGTGTGGGTTTGAAGAAGAGCTGAGGAGGTCACATATTTCACCCAAAAAAACACTAAGGGGTACCCCTTTGTGTTTTTTTAGACTAAATTTTTGACCATCTCAGATTTCTTCCACACTCACGATGTTGATTAGGCAGGTCCTGACTTACACAAAGGTGTGATTATTTTCAGCCTAACTCATCCCAAAGCTGAGATATGAGGACAAACTTAACTGGGATTTTCTCTCAATAGGTTTATTGGTGTTGAATATATTGGAATTAAATTTATGAGCTTGTTATACATCCAATAAAGAAAAATACAGATGCAATGTAGGATATATTGGACTGACTAGGCTATTCTGATCGCACCCTTCTACTCATGTGTTTACCTAGCTTCACTGGAAGTAGGAATCCCATCATGAAATTTACAGTTATTAATTTTATGCAGCACAGCATGTCCCTATATCTTAGCTTTGGGATGTGGTAGGACAAAAATTACCACACCACTGTCTTCGTCAGGACCTCCCTGACACACGGTGTGGGTTTGAAGAAGATCTGAAGAGGTCACATATTTCACCCAAAAAAACACTAAGGGGTACCCCTTTGTGTTTTTTCAGACTAAATTTTTGACCGTCTCAGATTTCTTCCAAACTCACGATGTTGATTAGGCAGGTCCTGACTTACACAAAGGTGTGATTATTTCCAGCCTATCTCATCCCAAAGCTGAGATATGAGGTCTAACGTAAGTGGGATTTTCTCTCAATAGGTTTATTTGTGTTGAATATATTGGAATTAAATATATGAGCTTGTTATACATCCAATAAAGAAAAATACAGATGCAATGTAGGATATATTGGACTGACTAGGCTTTTCTGATCGCACCCTTCTACTCATGTGTTTACGTCGCTTCACTGGAATGAGGAATCCCATCATGAAATTTACAGTTATACATTTTATGCAGCACAACATGTCCCTATATCTTAGCTTTGGGATGTGGTAGGGCAACAATTACCACACCACTGTCTTCGTCAGGACCTCTCTGACACACGGTGTGGGTTTGAAGAAGATCTGAAGAGGTCACATATTTCACCCAAAAAAACACTAAGGGGTACCCCTTTGTGTTTTTTTAGACTAAATTTTTGACCATCTCAGATTTCTTCCACACTCACGATGTTGATTAGGCAGGTCCTGACTTACACAAAGGTGTGATTATTTTCAGCCTATCTCATCCCAAAGCTGAGATATGAGGACAAACTTAACTGGGATTTTCTCTCAATAGGTTTATTGGTGTTGAATATATTGGAATTAAATTTATGAGCTTTTTATACGTCCAATAAAGCAAAATACAGATGCAATGTAGGATATATTGGACTGACTAGGCTTTTCTGATCGCACCCTTCTACTCATGTGTTTACCTAGCTTCACTGGAAGTAGGAATCCCATCATGAAATTTACAGTTATACATTTTATGCAGCACAACATGTCCCTATATCTTAGCTTTGGGATGTGGTAGGGCAACAATTACCACACCACTGTCTTCGTCAGGACCTCTCTGACACACGGTGTGGGATTGAAGAAGATCTGAGGAGGTCACATATTTCACCCAAAAAAACACTAAGGGGTACCCCTTTGTGTTTTTTTAGACTAAATTTTTGACCATCTCAGATTTCTTCCACACTCACGATGTTGATTAGGCAGGTCCTGACTTACACAAAGGTGTGATTATTTTCAGCCTATCTCATCCCAAAGCTGAGATATGAGGACAAACTTAACTGGGATTTTCTCTCAATAGGTTTATTGGTGTTGAATATATTGGAATTAAATTTATGAGCTTGTTATACGTCCAATAAAGCAAAATACAGATGCAATGTAGGATATATTGGACTGACTAGGCTTTTCTGATCGCACCCTTCTACTCATGTGTTTACCTAGCTTCACTGGAAGTAGGAATCCCATCATGAAATTTACAGTTATTAATTTTATGCAGCACAGCATGTCCCTATATCTTAGCTTTGGGATGTGGTAGGACAAAAATTACCACACCACTGTCTTTGTCAGGACCTCCCTGACACACGGTGTGGGTTTGAAGAAGATCTGAAGAGGTCACATATTTCACCCAAAAAAACACTAAGGGGTACCCCTTTGTCTTTTTTCAGACTAAATTTTTGACCGTCTCAGATTTCTTCCAAACTCACAATGTTGATTAGGCAGGTCCTGACTTACACAAAGGTGTGATTATTTCCAGCCTATCTCATCCCAAAGCTGAGATATGAGGTCTAACGTAAGTGGGATTTTCTCTCAATAGGTTTATTTGTGTTGAATATATTGGAATTAAATTTATGAGCTTGTTATACATCCAATAAAGAAAAATACAGATGCAATGTAGGATATATTGGACTGACTAGGCTTTTCTGATCGCACCCTTCTACTCATGTGTTTACCTAGCTTCACTGGAATGAGGAATCCCATCATGAAATTTACAGTTATACATTTTATGCAGCACAACATGTCCCTATATCTTAGCTTTGGGATGTGGTAGGGCAACAATTACCACACCACTGTCTTCGTCAGGACCTCTCTGACACACGGTGTGGGTTTGAAGAAGATCTGAAAAGGTCACATATTTCACCCAAAAAAACACTAAGGGTTACCCCTTTGTGTTTTTTTAGACTAAATTTTTGACCATCTCAGATTTCTTCCACACTCACGATGTTGATTAGGCAGGTCCTGACTTACACAAAGGTGTGATTATTTTCAGCCTATCTCATCCCAAAGCTGAGATATGAGGACAAACTTAACTGGGATTTTCTCTCAATAGGTTTATTGGTGTTGAATATATTGGAATTAAATTTATGAGCTTGTTATACGTCCAATAAAGCAAAATACAGATGCAATGTAGGATATATTGGACTGACTAGGCTTTTCTGATCGCACCCTTCTACTCATGTGTTTACCTAGCTTCACTGGAAGTAGGAATCCCATCATGAAATTTACAGTTATTAATTTTATGCAGCACAGCATGTCCCTATATCTTAGCTTTGGGATGTGGTAGGACAAAAATTACCACACCACTGTCTTTGTCAGGACCTCCCTGACACACGGTGTGGGTTTGAAGAAGATCTGAAGAGGTCACATATTTCACCCAAAAAAACACTAAGGGGTACCCCTTTGTGTTTTTTCAGACTAAATTTTTGACCGTCTCAGATTTCTTCCAAACTCACGATGTTGATTAGGCAGGTCCTGACTTACACAAAGGTGTGATAATTTCCAGCCTATCTCATCCCAAAGCTGAGATATGAGGTCTAACGTAAGTGGGATTTTCTCTCAATAGGTTTATTTGTGTTGAATATATTGGAATTAAATTTATGAGCTTGTTATACATCCAATAAAGAAAAATACAGATGCAATGTAGGATATATTGGACTGACTAGGCTTTTCTGATCGCACCCTTCTTCTCATGTGTTTACCTAGCTTCACTGGAAGTAGGAATCCCATCATGAAATTTACAGTTATTAATTTTATGCAGCACAGCATGTCCCTATATCTTAGCTTTGGGATGTGGTAGGACAAAAATTACCACACCACTGTCTTCGTCAGGACCTCCCTGACACACGGTGTGGGTTTGAAGAAGATCTGAAGAGGTCACATATTTCACCCAAAAAAACACTAAGGGGTACCCCTTTGTGTTTTTTTAGACTAAATTTTTGACCATCTCAGATTTCTTCCACACTCACGATGTTGATTAGGCAGGTCCTGACTTACACAAAGGTGTGATTATTTTCAGCCTATCTCATCCCAAAGCTGAGATATGAGGACAAACTTAACTGGGATTTTCTCTCAATAGGTTTATTGGTGTTGAATATATTGGAATTAAATTTATGAGCTTGTTATACGTCCAATAAAGCAAAATACAGATGCAATGTAGGATATATTGGACTGACTAGGCTTTTCTGATCGCACCCTTCTACTCATGTGTTTACCTAGCTTCACTGGAAGTAGGAATCCCATCATGAAATTTACAGTTATTAATTTTATGCAGCACAGCATGTCCCTATATCTTAGCTTTGGGATGTGGTAGGACAAAAATTACCACACCACTGTCTTCGTCAGGACCTCCCTGACACACGGTGTGGGTTTGAAGAAGATCTGAAGAGGTCACATATTTCACCCAAAAAAACACTAAGGGGTACCCCTTTGTGTTTTTTCAGACTAAATTTTTGACCGTCTCAGATTTCTTCCAAACTCACGATGTTGATTAGGCAGGTCCTGACTTACACAAAGGTGTGATTATTTCCAGCCTATCTCATCCCAAAGCTGAGATATGAGGTCTAACGTAAGTGGGATTTTCTCTCAATAGGTTTATTTGTGTTGAATATATTGGAATTAAATTTATGAGCTTGTTATACATCCAATAAAGAAAAATACAGATGCAATGTAGGATATATTGGACTGACTAGGCTTTTCTGATCGCACCCTTCTTCTCATGTGTTTACCTATCTTCACTGTAAGTAGGAATCCCATCATGACATTTACAGTTATTAATTTTATGCAGCACAGCATGTCCCTATATCTTAGCTTTGGGATGTGGTAGGGCAAAAATTACCACACCACTGTTTTCGTCAGGACCTCTCTGACACACCGTGTGGGTTTGAAGAAGAGCTGAGGAGGTCACATATTTCACCCAAAAAAACACTAAGAGGTACCCCTTTGTGTTTTTTTAGACTAAATTTTTGACCATCTCAGATTTCTTCCAAACTCACGATGTTGATTAGGCAGGTCCTGACTTACACAAAGGTGTGATTATTTTCAGCCTATCTCATCCCAAAGCTGAGATATGAGGACAAACTTAACTGGGATTTTCTCTCAATAGGTTTATTGGTGTTGAATATATTGGAATTAAATTTATGAGCTTGTTATACGTCCAATAAAGCAAAATACAGATGCAATGTAGGATATATTGGACTGACTAGGCTTTTCTGATCGCACCCTTCTACTCATGTGTTTACCTAGCTTCACTGTAAGTAGGAATCCCATCATGAAATTTACAGTTATTAATTTTATGCAGCACAGCATGTCCCTATATCTTAGCTTTGGGATGTGGTAGGGCAAAAATTACCACACCACTGTTTTCGTCAGGACCTCTCTGACACACGGTGTGGGTTTGAAGAAGAGCTGAGGAGGTCACATATTTCACCCAAAAAAACACTAAGAGGTACCCCTTTGTGTTTTTTTAGACTAAATTTTTGACCATCTCAGATTTCTTCCAAACTCACGATGTTGATTAGGCAGGTCCTGACTTACACAAAGGTGTGATTATTTTCAGCCTATCTCATCCCAAAGCTGAGATATGAGGACAAACTTAACTGGGATTTTCTCTCAATAGGTTTATTGGTGTTGAATATATTGGAATTAAATTTATGAGCTTGTTATACGTCCAATAAAGCAAAATACAGATGCAATGTAGGATATATTGGACTGACTAGGCTTTTCTGATCGCACCCTTCTACTCATGTGTTTACCTAGCTTCACTGGAAGTAGGAATCCCATCATGAAATTTACAGTTATTAATTTTATGCAGCACAGCATGTCCCTATATCTTAGCTTTGGGATGTGGTAGGACAAAAATTACCACACCACTGTCTTCGTCAGGACCTCCCTGACACACGGTGTGGGTTTGAAGAAGATCTGAAGAGGTCACATATTTCACCCAAAAAAACACTAAGGGGTACCCCTTTGTGTTTTTTCAGACTAAATTTTTGACCGTCTCAGATTTCTTCCAAACTCACGATGTTGATTAGGCAGGTCCTGACTTACACAAAGGTGTGATTATTTCCAGCCTATCTCATCCCAAAGCTGAGATATGAGGTCTAACGTAAGTGGGATTTTCTCTCAATAGGTTTATTTGTGTTGAATATATTGGAATTAAATTTATGAGCTTGTTATACATCCAATAAAGAAAAATACAGATGCAATGTAGGATATATTGGACTGACTAGGCTTTTCTGATCGCACCCTTCTTCTCATGTGTTTACCTATCTTCACTGTAAGTAGGAATCCCATCATGACATTTACAGTTATTAATTTTATGCAGCACAGCATGTCCCTATATCTTAGCTTTGGGATGTGGTAGGGCAAAAATTACCACACCACTGTTTTCGTCAGGACCTCTCTGACACACCTTGTGGGTTTGAAGAAGAGCTGAGGAGGTCACATATTTCACCCAAAAAAACACTAAGAGGTACCCCTTTGTGTTTTTTTAGACTAAATTTTTGACCATCTCAGATTTCTTCCAAACTCACGATGTTGATTAGGCAGGTCCTGACTTACACAAAGGTGTGATTATTTTCAGCCTATCTCATCCCAAAGCTGAGATATGAGGACAAACTTAACTGGGATTTTCTCTCAATAGGTTTATTGGTGTTGAATATATTGGAATTAAATTTATGAGCTTGTTATACGTCCAATAAAGCAAAATACAGATGCAATGTAGGATATATTGGACTGACTAGGCTTTTCTGATCGCACCCTTCTACTCATGTGTTTACCTAGCTTCACTGGAAGTAGGAATCCCATCATGAAATTTACAGTTATTAATTTTATGCAGCACAGCATGTCCCTTTATCTTAGCTTTGGGATGTGGTAGGACAAAAATTACCACACCACTGTCTTCGTCAGGACCTCCCTGACACACGGTGTGGGTTTGAAGAAGATCTGAAGAGGTCACATATTTCACCCAAAAAAACACTAAGGGGTACCCCTTTGTGTTTTTTCAGACTAAATTTTTGACCGTCTCAGATTTCTTCCAAACTCACGATGTTGATTAGGCAGGTCCTGACTTACACAAAGGTGTGGTTATTTCCAGCCTATCTCATCCCAAAGCTGAGATATGAGGTCTAATGTAAGTGGGATTTTCTCTCAATAGGTTTATTTGTGTTGAATATATTGGAATTAAATTTATGAGCTTGTTATACATCCAATAAAGAAAAATACAGATGCAATGTAGGATATATTGGACTGACTAGGCTTTTCTGATCGCACCCTTCTACTCATGTGTTTACCTAGCTTCACTGGAAGTAGGAATCCCATCATGAAATTTACAGTTATTAATTTTATGCAGCACAGCATGTCCCTATATATTAGCTTTGGGATGTGGTAGGACAAAAATTACCACACCACTCTCTTCGTCAGGACCTCTCTGACACACGGTGTGGGTTTGAACAAGATCTGAAGAGGTCACATATTTCACCCAAAAAAACACTAAGGGGTACCCCTTTGTGTTTTTTCAGACTAAATTTTTGATCGTCTCAGATTTCTTCCAAACTCACGATGTTGATTAGGCAGGTCCTGACTTACACAAAGGTGTGATTATTTTCAGCCTATCTCATCCCAAAGCTGAGATATGAGGAAAAACTTAACTGGGATTTTCTCTCAATAGGTTTATTGGTGTTGAATATATTGGAATTAAATTTATGAGCTTGTTATACGTCCAATAAAGCAAAATACAGATGCAATGTAGGATATATTGGACTGACTAGGCTTTTCTGATCGCACCCTTCTACTCATGTGTTTACCTAGCTTCACTGGAAGTAGGAATCCCATCATGAAATTTACAGTTATTAATTTTATGCAGCACAGCATGTCCCTATATCTTAGCTTTGGGATGTGGTAGGACGAAAAATTACCACACCACTGTCTTCGTCAGGACCTCCCTGACACACGGTGTGGGTTTGAAGAAGATCTGAGGAGGTCACATATTTCACCCAAAAAAACACTAAGGGGTACCCCTTTGTGTTTTTTCAGACTAAATTTTTGACCGTCTCAGATTTCTTCCAAACTCACGATGTTGATTAGGCAGGTCCTGACTTACACAAAGGTGTGATTATTTCCAGCCTATCTCATCCCAAAGCTGAGATATGAGGTCTAACGTAAGTGGGATTTTCTCTCAATAGGTTTATTTGTGTTGAATATATTGGAATTAAATTTATGAGCTTGTTATACATCCAATAAATAAAAATACAGATGCAATGTAGGATATATTGGACTGACTAGGCTTTTCTGATCGCACCCTTCTTCTCATGTGTTTACCTAGCTTCACTGTAAGTAGGAATCCCATCATGAAATTTACAGTTATTAATTTTATGCAGCACAGCATGTCCCTATATCTTAGCTTTGGGATGTGGTAGGGCAAAAATTACCACACCACTGTTTTCGTCAGGACCTCTCTGACACACGGTGTGGGTTTGAAGAAGAGCTGAGGAGGTCACATATTTCACCCAAAAAAACACTAAGAGGTACCCCTTTGTGTTTTTTTAGACTAAATTTTTGACCATCTCAGATTTCTTCCAAACTCGCGATGTTGATTAGGCAGGTCCTGACTTACACAAAGGTGTGATTATTTTCAGCCTATCTCGTCCCAAAGCTGAGATATGAGGACAAACTTAACTGGGATTTTCTCTTAATAGGTTTATTGGTGTTGAATATATTGGAATTAAATTTATGAGCTTTTTATACGTCCAATAAAGCAAAATACAGATGCAATGTAGGATGTATTGGACTGACTAGGCTTTTCTGATCGCACCCTTCTACTCATGTGTTTACCTAGCTTCACTCGAAGTAGGAATCCCATCATGAAATTTACAGTTATACATTTTATGCAGCACAGCATGTCCCTATAATTTAGCTTTGGGATGTGGTAGGGCAAAAATTACCACACCACTGTCTTCGTCAGGACCTCCCTGACACACGGTGTGGGTTTGAACAAGATCTGAAGAGGTCACATATTTCACCCAAAAAACACTAAGGGGTACCCCTTTGTGTTTTTTCAGACTAAATTTTTGACCGTCTCAGATTTCTTCCAAACTCACAATGTTCATAAGGCAGGTCCTGACTTACACAAAGGTGTGATTATTTTCAGCCTATCTCATCCCAAAGCTGAGATATGAGGACAAACTGAACTGGGATTTTCTCTCAATAGGTTTATTGGTGTTGAATATATTGGAATTAAATTCATGAGCTTTTTATACGTCCAATAAAGCAAAATACAGATGCAATGTAGGATATATTGGACTGACTAGGCTTTTCTGATCGCACCCTTCTACTCATGTGTTTACCTAGCTTCACTGGAAGTAGGAATCCCATCATGAAATTTACAGTTATACATTTTATGCAGCACAACATGTCCCTATATCTCAGCTCTGGGATGTGGTAGGGCAACAATTACCACACCACTGTCTTCGTCAGGACCTCCCTGACACACGGTGTGGGTTTGAAGAAGATCTGAAGAGGTCACATATTTCACCCAAAAAAACACTAAGGGGTACCCCTTTGTGTTTTTTTAGACTAAATTTTTGACCATCTCAGATTTCTTCCACACTCACGATGTTGATTAGGCAGGTCCTGACTTACACAAAGGTGTGATTATTTTCAGCCTATCTCATCCCAAAGCTGAGATATGAGGACAAACTTAACTGGGATTTTCTCTCAATAGGTTTATTGGTGTTGAATATATTGGAATTAAATTTATAAGCTTGTTATACGTCCAATAAAGCAAAATACAGATGCAATGTAGGATATATTGGACTGACTAGGCTTTTCTGATCGCACCCTTCTACTCATGTGTTTACCTAGCTTCACTGGAAGTAGGAATCCCATCATGAAATTTACAGTTATTAATTTTATGCAGCACAGCATGTCCCTATATATTAGCTTTGGGATGTGGTAGGACAAAAATTACCACACCACTCTCTTCGTCAGGACCTCTCTGACACACGGTGTGGGTTTGAAGAAGATCTGAGGAGGTCACATATTTCACCCAAAAAAACACTAAGGGGTACCCCTTTGTGTTTTTTTAGACTAAATTTTTGACCGTCTCAGATTTCTTCCAAACTCATGATGTTGATTAGGCAGGTCCTGACTTACACAAAGGTGTGATTATTTCCAGCCTATCTCATCCCAAAGCTGAGATATGAGGACAAACTTAACTGGGATTTTCTCTCAATTGGTTTATTGGTGTTGAATATATTGGAATTAAATTTATGAGCTTGTTATACATCCAATAAAGAAAAATACAGATGCAATGTAGGATATATTGGACTGACTAGGCTATTCTGATCGCACCCTTCTACTCATGTGTTTACCTAGCTTCACTGGAAGTAGGAATCCCATCATGAAATTTACAGTTATTAATTTTATGCAGCACAGCATGTCCCTATATCTTAGCTTTGGGATGTGGTAGGACAAAAATTACCACACCACTGTCTTCGTCAGGACCTCCCTGACACACGGTGTGGGTTTGAACAAGATCTGAAGAGGTCACATATTTCACCCAAAAAACACTAAGGGGTACCCCTTTGTGTTTTTTCAGACAAAATTTTTGACCGTCTCAGATTTCTTCCAAACTCACAATGTTCATTAGGCAGGTCCTGACTTACACAAAGGTGTGATTATTTTCAGCCTATCTCATCCCAAAGCTGAGATATGAGGACAAACTGAACTGGGATTTTCTCTCAATAGGTTTATTGGTGTTGAATATATTGGAATTAAATTCATGAGCTTTTTATACGTCCAATAAAGCAAAATACAGATGCAATGTAGGATATATTGGACTGACTAGGCTTTTCTGATCGCACCCTTCTACTCATGTGTTTACCTAGCTTCACTGGAAGTAGGAATCCCATCATGAAATTTACAGTTATACATTTTATGCAGCACAACATGTCCCTATATCTCAGCTCTGGGATGTGGTAGGGCAACAATTACCACACCACTGTCTTCGTCAGGACCTCCCTGACACACGGTGTGGGTTTGAAGAAGATCTGAAGAGGTCACATATTTCACCCAAAAAAACACTAAGGGGTACCCCTTTGTGTTTTTTTAGACTAAATTTTTGACCATCTCAGATTTCTTCCACACTCACGATGTTGATTAGGCAGGTCCTGACTTACACAAAGGTGTGATTATTTTCAGCCTATCTCATCCCAAAGCTGAGATATGAGGACAAACTTTACTGGGATTTTCTCTCAATAGGTTTATTGGTGTTGAATATATTGGAATTAAATTTATAAGCTTGTTATACGTCCAATAAAGCAAAATACAGATGCAATGTAGGATATATTGGACTGACTAGGCTTTTCTGATCGCACCCTTCTACTCATGTGTTTACCTAGCTTCACTGGAAGTAGAAATCCCATCATGAAATTTACAGTTATTAATTTTATGCAGCACAGCATGTCCCTATATATTAGCTTTGGGATGTGGTAGGACAAAAATTACCACACCACTCTCTTCGTCAGGACCTCTCTGACACACGGTGTGGGTTTGAAGAAGATCTGAGGAGGTCACATATTTCACCCAAAAAAACACTAAGGGGTACCCCTTTGTGTTTTTTTAGACTAAATTTTTGACCGTCTCAGATTTCTTCCAAACTCACGATGTTGATTAGGCAGGTCCTGACTTACACAAAGGTGTGATTATTTTCAGCCTAACTCATCCCAAAGCTGAGATATGAGGACAAACTTAACTGGGATTTTCTCTCAATAGGTTTATTTGTGTTGAATATATTGGAATTAAATTTATGAGCTTGTTATACATCCAATAAAGAAAAATACAGATGCAATGTAGGATATATTGGACTGACTAGGCTATTCTGATCGCACCCTTCTACTCATGTGTTTACCTAGCTTCACTGGAAGTAGGAATCCCATCATGAAATTTACAGTTATTAATTTTATGCAGCACAGCATGTCCCTATATCTTAGCTTTGGGATGTGGTAGGGCAAAAATTACCACACCACTGTTTTCGTCAGGACCTCTCTGACACACGGTGTGGGTTTGAAGAAGAGCTGAGGAGGTCACATATTTCACCCAAAAAAACACTAAGAGGTACCCCTTTGTGTTTTTTTAGACTAAATTTTTGACCGTCTCAGATTTCTTCCAAACTCACGATGTTGATTAGGCAGGTCCTGACTTACACAAAGGTGTGATTATTTTCAGCCTAACTCATCCCAAAGCTGAGATATGAGGACAAACTTAACTGGGATTTTCTCTCAATAGGTTTATTGGTGTTGAATATATTGGAATTAAATTTATGAGCTTGTTATACATCCAATAAAGAAAAATACAGATGCAATGTAGGATATATTGGACTGACTAGGCTATTCTGATCGCACCCTTCTACTCATGTGTTTACCTAGCTTCACTGGAAGTAGGAATCCCATCATGAAATTTACAGTTATTAATTTTATGCAGCACAGCATGTCCCTATATCTTAGCTTTGGGATGTGGTAGGACAAAAATTACCACACCACTGTCTTCGTCAGGACCTCCCTGACACACGGTGTGGGTTTGAAGAAGATCTGAGGAGGTCACATATTTCACCCAAAAAAACACTAAGGGGTACCCCTTTGTGTTTTTTCAGACTAAATTTTTGACCGTCTCAGATTTCTTCCAAACTCAAGATGTTGATTAGGCAGGTCCTGACTTACACAAAGGTGTGATTATTTCCAGCCTATCTCATCCCAAAGCTGAGATATGAGGTCTAACGTAAGTGGGATTTTCTCTCAATAGGTTTATTTGTGTTGAATATATTGGAATTAAATTTATGAGCTTGTTATACATCCAATAAAGAAAAATACAGATGCAATGTAGGATATATTGGACTGACTAGGCTATTCTGATCGCACCCTTCTACTCATGTGTTTACCTAGCTTCACTGGAAGTAGGAATCCCATAATGAAATTTACAGTTATTAATTTTATGCAGCACAGCATGTCCCTATATCTTAGCTTTGGGATGTGGTAGGACAAAAATTACCACACCACTGTCTTCGTCAGGACCTCCCTGACACACGGTGTGGGTTTGAACAAGATCTGAAGAGGTCACATATTTCACCCAATAAAACACTAAGGGGTACCCCTTTGTGTTTTTTTAGACTAAATTTTTGACCATCTCAGATTTCTTCCACACTCACGATGTTGATTAGGCAGGTCCTGACTTACACAAAGGTGTGATTATTTTCAGCCTATCTCATCCCAAAGCTGAGATATGAGGACAAACTTTACTGGGATTTTCTCTCAATAGGTTTATTGGTGTTGAATATATTGGAATTAAATTTATAAGCTTGTTATACGTCCAATAAAGCAAAATACAGATGCAATGTAGGATATATTGGACTGACTAGGCTTTTCTGATCGCACCCTTCTACTCATGTGTTTACCTAGCTTCACTGTAAGTAGGAATCCCATCATGAAATTTACAGTTATTAATTTTATGCAGCACAGCATGTCCCTATATCTTAGCTTTGGGATGTGGTAGGGCAAAAATTACCACACCACTGTTTTCGTCAGGACCTCTCTGACACACGGTGTGGGTTTGAAGAAGAGCTGAGGAGGTCACATATTTCACCCAAAAAAACACTAAGAGGTACCCCTTTGTGTTTTTTTAGACTAAATTTTTGACCGTCTCAGATTTCTTCCAAACTCACGATGTTGATTAGGCAGGTCCTGACTTACACAAAGGTGTGATTATTTTCAGCCTAACTCATCCCAAAGCTGAGATATGAGGACAAACTTTACTGGGATTTTCTCTCAATAGGTTTATTGGTGTTGAATATATTGGAATTAAATTTATAAGCTTGTTATACGTCCAATAAAGCAAAATACAGATGCAATGTAGGATATATTGGACTGACTAGGCTTTTCTGATCGCACCCTTCTACTCATGTGTTTACCTAGCTTCACTGGAAGTAGGAATCCCATCATGAAATTTACAGTTATTAATTTTATGCAGCACAGCATGTCCCTATATATTAGCTTTGGGATGTGGTAGGACAAAAATTACCACACCACTCTCTTCGTCAGGACCTCTCTGACACACGGTGTGGGTTTGAAGAAGATCTGAGGAGGTCACATATTTTACCCAAAAAAACACTAAGGGGTACCCCTTTGTGTTTTTTTAGACTAAATTTTTGACCGTCTCAGATTTCTTCCAAACTCACGATGTTGATTAGGCAGGTCCTGACTTACACAAAGGTGTGATTATTTTCAGCCTATCTCATCCCAAAGCTGAGATATGAGGACAAACTTTACTGGGATTTTCTCTCAATAGGTTTATTGGTGTTGAATATATTGGAATTAAATTTATAAGCTTGTTATACGTCCAATAAAGCAAAATACAGATGCAATGTAGGATATATTGGACTGACTAGGCTTTTCTGATCGCACCCTTCTACTCATGTGTTTACCTAGCTTCACTGTAAGTAGGAATCCCATCATGAAATTTACAGTTATTAATTTTATGCAGCACAGCATGTCCCTATATCTTAGCTTTGGGATGTGGTAGGGCAAAAATTACCACACCACTGTTTTCGTCAGGACCTCTCTGACACACGGTGTGGGTTTGAAGAAGAGCTGAGGAGGTCACATATTTCACCCAAAAAAACACTAAGAGGTACCCCTTTGTGTTTTTTTAGACTAAATTTTTGACCGTCTCAGATTTCTTCCAAACTCACGATGTTGATTAGGCAGGTCCTGACTTACACAAAGGTGTGATTATTTTCAGCCTAACTCATCCCAAAGCTGAGATATGAGGACAAACTTTACTGGGATTTTCTCTCAATAGGTTTATTGGTGTTGAATATATTGGAATTAAATTTATAAGCTTGTTATACGTCCAATAAAGCAAAATACAGATGCAATGTAGGATATATTGGACTGACTAGGCTTTTCTGATCGCACCCTTCTACTCATGTGTTTACCTAGCTTCACTGGAAGTAGGAATCCCATCATGAAATTTACAGTTATTAATTTTATGCAGCACAGCATGTCCCTATATCTTAGCTTTGGGATGTGGTAGGACAAAAACTACCACACCACTCTCTTTGTCAGGACCTCTCTGACACACGGTGTGGGTTTGAAGAAGATCTGAGGAGGTCACATATTTCACCCAAAAAAACACTAAGGGGTACCCCTTTGTGTTTTTTTAGACTAAATTTTTGACCGTCTCAGATTTCTTCCACACTCACGATGTTGATTAGGCAGGTCCTGACTTACACAAAGGTGTGATTATTTTCAGCCTAACTCATCCCAAAGCTGAGATATGAGGACAAACTTAACTGGGATTTTCTCTCAATAGGTTTATTGGTGTTGAATATATTGGAATGAAATTTATGAGCTTGTTATACATCCAATAAAGAAAAATACAGATGCAATGTAGGATATATTGGACTGACTAGGCTTTTCTGATCGCACCCTTCTTCTCATGTGTTTACCTAGCTTCACTGTAAGTAGGAATCCCATCATGAAATTTACAGTTATTAATTTTATGCAGCACAGCATGTCCCTATATCTTAGCTTTGGGATGTGGTAGGGCAAAAATTACCACACCACTGTTTTCGTCAGGACCTCTCTGACACACGGTGTGGGTTTGAAGAAGAGCTGAGGAGGTCACATATTTCACGCAGAAAAACACTAAGAGGTACCCCTTTGTGTTTTTTTAGACTAAATTTTTGACCATCTCAGATTTCTTCCAAACTCACGATGTTGATTAGGCAGGTCCTGACTTACACAAAGGTGTGATTATTTTCAGCCTATCTCGTCCCAAAGCTGAGATATGAGGACAAACTTAACTGGGATTTTCTCTTAATAGGTTTATTGGTGTTGAATATATTGGAATTAAATTTATGAGCTTTTTATACGTCCAATAAAGCAAAATACAGATGCAATGTAGGATGTATTGGACTGACTAGGCTTTTCTGATCGCACCCTTCTACTCATGTGTTTACCTAGCTTCACTGGAAGTAGGAATCCCATCATGAAATTTACAGTTATACATTTTATGCAGCACAACATGTCCCTATATCTCAGCTCTGGGATGTGGTAGGGCAACAATTACCACACCACTGTCTTCGTCAGGACCTCCCTGACACACGGTGTGGGTTTGAAGAAGATCTGAAGAGGTCACATATTTCACCCAAAAAAACACTAAGGGGTACCCCTTTGTGTTTTTTCAGACTAAATTTTTGACCGTCTCAGATTTCTTCCAAACTCATGATGTTGATTAGGCAGGTCCTGACTTACACAAAGTGTGATTATTTTCAGCCTAACTCATCCCAAAGCTGAGATATGAGGACAAACTTAACTGGGATTTTCTCTCAATAGGTTTATTGGTGTTGAATATATTGGAATTAAATTTATGAGCTTGTTATACATCCAATAAAGAAAAATACAGATGCAATGTAGGATATATTGGACTGACTAGGCTATTCTGATCGCACCCTTCTACTCATGTGTTTACCTAGCTTCACTGGAAGTAGGAATCCCATCATGAAATTTACAGTTATTAATTTTATGCAGCACAGCATGTCCCTATATCTTAGCTTTGGGATGTGGTAGGACAAAAATTACCACACCACTGTCTTCGTCAGGACCTCCCTGACACACGGTGTGGGTTTGAACAAGATCTGAAGAGGTCACATATTTCACCCAAAAAAACACTAAGGGGTACCCCTTTGTGTTTTTTCAGACTAAATTTTTGACCGTCTCAGATTTCTTCCAAACTCAAGATGTTGATTAGGCAGGTCCTGACTTACACAAAGGTGTGATTATTTCCAGCCTATCTCATCCCAAAGCTGAGATATGAGGTCTAACGTAAGTGGGATTTTCTCTCAATAGGTTTATTTGTGTTGAATATATTGGAATTAAATTCATGAGCTTGTTATACATCCAATAAAGAAAAATACAGATGCAATGTAGGATATATTGGACTGACTAGGCTTTTCTGATAGCACCCTTCTTCTCATGTGTTTACCTAGCTTCACTGTAAGTAGGAATCCCATCATGAAATTTACAGTTATTAATTTTATGCAGCACAGCATGTCCCTATATCTTAGCTTTGGGATGTGGTAGGACAAAAATTACCACACCACTGTCTTCGTCAGGACCTCCCTGACACACAGTGTGGGTTTGAAGAAGATCTGAAGAGGTCACATATTTCACCCAAAAAAACACTAAGGGGTACCCCTTTGTGTTTTTTCAGACTAAATTTTTGACCGTCTCAGATTTCTTCCAAACTCACGATGTTGATTAGGCAGGTCCTGACTTACACAAAGGTGTGATTATTTCCAGCCTATCTCATCCCAAAGCTGAGATATGGGGTCTAACGTAAGTGGGATTTTCTCTCAATAGGTTTATTTGTGTTGAATATATTGGAATTAAATTTATGAGCTTGTTATACATCCAATAAAGAAAAATACAGATGCAATGTAGGATATATTGGACTGACTAGGCTTTTCTGATCGCACCCTTCTTCTCATGTGTTTACCTAGCTTCACTGTAAGTAGGAATCCCATCATGAAATTTACAGTTATTAATTTTATGCAGCACAGCATGTCCCTATATCTTAGCTTTGGGATGTGGTAGGGCAAAAATTACCACACCACTGTTTTCGTCAGGACCTCTCTGACACACGGTGTGGGTTTGAAGAAGAGCTGAGGAGGTCACATATTTCACCCAAAAAAACACTAAGAGGTACCCCTTTGTGTTTTTTTAGACTAAATTTTTGACCATCTCAGATTTCTTCCAAACTCACGATGTTGATTAGGCAGGTCCTGACTTACACAAAGGTGTGATTATTTTCAGCCTATCTCGTCCCAAAGCTGAGATATGAGGACAAACTTAACTGGGATTTTCTCTTAATAGGTTTATTGGTGTTGAATATATTGGAATTAAATTTATGAGCTTTTTATACGTCCAATAAAGCAAAATACAGATGCAATGTAGGATGTATTGGACTGACTAGGCTTTTCTGATCGCACCCTTCTACTCATGTGTTTACCTAGCTTCACTGGAAGTAGGAATCCCATCATGAAATTTACAGTTATACATTTTATGCAGCACAGCATGTCCCTATAATTTAGCTTTGGGATGTGGTAGGGCAAAAATTACCACACCACTGTCTTCGTCAGGACCTCCCTGACACACGGTGTGGGTTTGAACAAGATCTGAAGAGGTCACATATTTCACCCAAAAAAACACTAAGGGGTACCCCTTTGTGTTTTTTCAGACTAAATTTTTGACCGTCTCAGATTTCTTCCAAACTCACAATGTTCATTAGGCAGGTCCTGACTTACACAAAGGTGTGATTATTTTCAGCCTATCTCATCCCAAAGCTGAGATATGAGGACAAACTGAACTGGGATTTTCTCTCAATAGGTTTATTGGTGTTGAATATATTGGAATTAAATTCATGAGCTTTTTATACGTCCAATAAAGCAAAATACAGATGCAATGTAGGATATATTGGACTGACTAGGCTTTTCTGATCGCACCCTTCTTCTCATGTGTTTACCTAGCTTCACTGGAAGTAGGAATCCCATCATGAAATTTACAGTTATACATTTTATGCAGCACAACATGTCCCTATATCTCAGCTCTGGGATGTGGTAGGGCAACAATTACCACACCACTGTCTTCGTCAGGACCTCCCTGACACACGGTGTGGGTTTGAAGAAGATCTGAAGAGGTCACATATTTCACCCAAAAAAACACTAAGGGGTACCCCTTTGTGTTTTTTTAGACTAAATTTTTGACCATCTCAGATTTCTTCCACACTCACGATGTTGATTAGGCAGGTCCTGACTTACACAAAGGTGTGATTATTTTCAGCCTATCTCATCCCAAAGCTGAGATATGAGGACAAACTTAACTGGGATTTTCTCTCAATAGGTTTATTGGTGTTGAATATATTGGAATTAAATTTATAAGCTTGTTATACGTCCAAAAAAGCAAAATACAGATGCAATGTAGGATATATTGGACTGACTAGGCTTTTCTGATCGCACCCTTCTACTCATGTGTTTACCTAGCTTCACTGGAAGTAGGAATCCCATCATGAAATTTACAGTTATTAATTTTATGCAGCACAGCATGTCCCTATATATTAGCTTTGGGATGTGGTAGGACAAAAATTACCACACCACTCTCTTCGTCAGGACCTCTCTGACACACGGTGTGGGTTTGAAGAAGATCTGAGGAGGTCACATATTTCACCCAAAAAAACACTAAGGGGTACCCCTTTGTGTTTTTTTAGACTAAATTTTTGACCGTCTCAGATTTCTTCCAAACTCACAATGTTCATTAGGCAGGTCCTGACTTACACAAAGGTGTGATTATTTTCAGCCTATCTCATCCCAAAGCTGAGATATGAGGACAAACTGAACTGGGATTTTCTCTCAATAGTTTTATTGGTGTTGAATATATTGGAATTAAATTCATGAGCTTTTTATACGTCCAATAAAGCAAAATACAGATGCAATGTAGGATATATTGGACTGACTAGGCTTTTCTGATCGCACCCTTCTACTCATGTGTTTACCTAGCTTCACTGGAAGTAGGAATCCCATCATGAAATTTACAGTTATACATTTTATGCAGCACAACATGTCCCTATATCTCAGCTCTGGGATGTGGTAGGGCAACAATTACCACACCACTGTCTTCGTCAGGACCTCCCTGAAACACGGTGTGGGTTTGAAGAAGATCTGAAGAGGTCACATATTTCACCCAAAAAAACACTAAGGGGTACCCCTTTGTGTTTTTTTAGACTAAATTTTTGACCATCTCAGATTTCTTCCACACTCACGATGTTGATTAGGCAGGTCCTGACTTACACAAAGGTGTGATTATTTTCAGCCTATCTCATCCCAAAGCTGAGATATGAGGACAAACTTAACTGGGATTTTCTCTCAATAGGTTTATTGGTGTTGAATATATTGGAATTAAATTTATAAGCTTGTTATACGTCCAAAAAAGCAAAATACAGATGCAATGTAGGATATATTGGACTGACTAGGCTTTTCTGATCGCACCCTTCTACTCATGTGTTTACCTAGCTTCACTGGAAGTAGGAATCCCATCATGAAATTTACAGTTATTAATTTTATGCAGCACAGCATGTCCCTATATATTAGCTTTGGGATGTGGTAGGACAAAAATTACCACACCACTCTCTTCGTCAGGACCTCTCTGACACACGGTGTGGGTTTGAAGAAGATCTGAGGAGGTCACATATTTCACCCAAAAAAACACTAAGGGGTACACCTTTGTGTTTTTTTAGACTAAATTTTTGACCGTCTCAGATTTCTTCCAAACTCACGATGTTGATTAGGCAGGTCCTGACTTACACAAAGGTGTGATTATTTTCAGCCTAACTCATCCCAAAGCTGAGATATGAGGACAAACTTAACTGGGATTTTCTCTCAATTGGTTTATTGGTGTTGAATATATTGGAATTAAATTTATGAGCTTGTTATACATCCAATAAAGAAAAATACAGATGCAATGTAGGATATATTGGACTGACTAGGCTATTCTGATCGCACCCTTCTACTCATGTGTTTACCTAGCTTCACTGGAAGTAGGAATCCCATAATGAAATTTACAGTTATTAATTTTATGCAGCACAGCATGTCCCTATATCTTAGCTTTGGGATGTGGTAGGACAAAAATTACCACACCACTGTCTTCGTCAGGACCTCCCTGACACACGGTGTGGGTTTGAACAAGATCTGAAGAGGTCACATATTTCACCCAAAAAAACACTAAGGGGTACCCCTTTGTGTTTTTTTAGACTAAATTTTTGACCATCTCAGATTTCTTCCACACTCACGATGTTGATTAGGCAGGTCCTGACTTACACAAAGGTGTGATTATTTTCAGCCTATCTCATCCCAAAGCTGAGATATGAGGACAAACTTTACTGGGATTTTCTCTCAATAGGTTTATTGGTGTTGAATATATTGGAATTAAATTTATAAGCTTGTTATACGTCCAATAAAGCAAAATACAGATGCAATGTAGGATATATTGGACTGACTAGGCTTTTCTGATCGCACCCTTCTACTCATGTGTTTACCTAGCTTCACTGTAAGTAGGAATCCCATCATGAAATTTACAGTTATTAATTTTATGCAGCACAGCATGTCCCTATATCTTAGCTTTGGGATGTGGTAGGGCAAAAATTACCACACCACTGTTTTCGTCAGGACCTCTCTGACACACGGTGTGGGTTTGAAGAAGAGCTGAGGAGGTCACATATTTCACCCAAAAAAACACTAAGAGGTACCCCTTTGTGTTTTTTTAGACTAAATTTTTGACCGTCTCAGATTTCTTCCAAACTCACGATGTTGATTAGGCAGGTCCTGACTTACACAAAGGTGTGATTATTTTCAGCCTAACTCATCCCAAAGCTGAGATATGAGGACAAACTTTACTGGGATTTTCTCTCAATAGGTTTATTGGTGTTGAATATATTGGAATTAAATTTATAAGCTTGTTATACGTCCAATAAAGCAAAATACAGATGCAATGTAGGATATATTGGACTGACTAGGCTTTTCTGATCGCACCCTTCTACTCATGTGTTTACCTAGCTTCACTGGAAGTAGGAATCCCATCATGAAATTTACAGTTATTAATTTTATGCAGCACAGCATGTCCCTATATCTTAGCTTTGGGATGTGGTAGGACAAAAATTACCACACCACTCTCTTTGTCAGGACCTCTCTGACACACGGTGTGGGTTTGAAGAAGATCTGAGGAGGTCACATATTTCACCCAAAAAAACACTAAGGGGTACCCCTTTGTGTTTTTTTAGACTAAATTTTTGACCGTCTCAGATCTCTTCCACACTCACGATGTTGATTAGGCAGGTCCTGACTTACACAAAGGTGTGATTATTTTCAGCCTAACTCATCCCAAAGCTGAGATATGAGGACAAACTTAACTGGGATTTTCTCTCAATAGGTTTATTGGTGTTGAATATATTGGAATGAAATTTATGAGCTTGTTATACATCCAATAAAGAAAAATACAGATCCAATGTAGGATATATTGGACTGACTAGGCTATTCTGATCGCACCCTTCTACTCATGTGTTTACCTAGCTTCACTGGAAGTAGGAATCCCATCATGAAATTTACAGTTATTAATTTTATGCAGCACAGCATGTCCCTATATATTAGCTTTGGGATGTGGTAGGACAAAAATTACCACACCACTCTCTTCGTCAGGACCTCTCTGACACACGGTGTGGGTTTGAAGAAGATCTGAGGAGGTCACATATTTCACCCAAAAAAACACTAAGGGGTACCCCTTTGTGTTTTTTTAGACTAAATTTTTGACCGTCTCAGATTTCTTCCAAACTCACGATGTTGATTAGGCAGGTCCTGACTTACACAAAGGTGTGATTATTTTCAGCCTAACTCATCCCAAAGCTGAGATATGAGGACAAACTTAACTGGGATTTTCTCTCAATTGGTTTATTGGTGTTGAATATATTGGAATTAAATTTATGAGCTTGTTATACATCCAATAAAGAAAAATACAGATGCAATGTAGGATATATTGGACTGACTAGGCTATTCTGATCGCACCCTTCTACTCATGTGTTTACCTAGCTTCACTGGAAGTAGGAATCCCATAATGAATTTACAGTTATACATTTTATGCAGCACAACATGTCCCTATATATTAGCTTTGGGATGTGGTAGGACAAAAATTACCACACCACTGTCTTCGTCAGGACCTCCCTGACACACGGTGTGGGTTTGAAGAAGATCTGAAGAGGTCACATATTTCACCCAAAAAAACACTAAGGGGTACCCCTTTGTGTTTTTTTAGACTAAATTTTTGACCGTCTCAGATTTCTTCCAAACTCACGATGTTGATTAGGCAGGTCCTGACTTACACAAAGGTGTGATTATTTTCAGCCTAACTCATCCCAAAGCTGAGATATGAGGACAAACTTAACTGGGATTTTCTCTCAATAGGTTTATTGGTGTTGAATATATTGGAATTAAATTTATGAGCTTGTTATACATCCAATAAAGAAAAATACAGATGCAATGTAGGATATATTGGACTGACTAGGCTATTCTGATCGCACCCTTCTACTCATGTGTTTACCTAGCTTCACTGGAAGTAGGAATCCCATCATGAAATTTACAGTTATTAATTTTATGCAGCACAGCATGTCCCTATATCTTAGCTTTGGGATGTGGTAGGACAAAAATTACCACACCACTGTCTTCGTCAGGACCTCCCTGACACACGGTGTGGGTTTGAACAAGATCTGAAGAGGTCACATATTTCACCCAAAAAAACACTAAGGGGTACCCCTTTGTGTTTTTTTAGACTAAATTTTTGACCATCTCAGATTTCTTCCACACTCACGATGTTGATTAGGCAGGTCCTGACTTACACAAAGGTGTGATTATTTTCAGCCTATCTCATCCCAAAGCTGAGATATGAGGACAAACTTTACTGGGATTTTCTCTCAATAGGTTTATTGGTGTTGAATATATTGGAATTAAATTTATAAGCTTGTTATACGTCCAATAAAGCAAAATACAGATGCAATGTAGGATATATTGGACTGACTAGGCTTTTCTGATCGCACCCTTCTACTCATGTGTTTACCTAGCTTCACTGTAAGTAGGAATCCCATCATGAAATTTACAGTTATTAATTTTATGCAGCACAGCATGTCCCTATATCTTAGCTTTGGGATGTGGTAGGGCAAAAATTACCACACCACTGTTTTCGTCAGGACCTCTCTGACACACGGTGTGGGTTTGAAGAAGAGCTGAGGAGGTCACATATTTCACCCAAAAAAACACTAAGAGGTACCCCTTTGTGTTTTTTTAGACTAAATTTTTGACCGTCTCAGATTTCTTCCAAACTCACGATGTTGATTAGGCAGGTCCTGACTTACACAAAGGTGTGATTATTTTCAGCCTAACTCATCCCAAAGCTGAGATATGAGGACAAACTTTACTGGGATTTTCTCTCAATAGGTTTATTGGTGTTGAATATATTGGAATTAAATTTATAAGCTTGTTATACGTCCAATAAAGCAAAATACAGATGCAATGTAGGATATATTGGACTGACTAGGCTTTTCTGATCGCACCCTTCTACTCATGTGTTTACCTAGCTTCACTGGAAGTAGGAATCCCATCATGAAATTTACAGTTATTAATTTTATGCAGCACAGCATGTCCCTATATCTTAGCTTTGGGATGTGGTAGGACAAAAATTACCACACCACTCTCTTTGTCAGGACCTCTCTGACACACGGTGTGGGTTTGAAGAAGATCTGAGGAGGTCACATATTTCACCCAAAAAAACACTAAGGGGTACCCCTTTGTGTTTTTTTAGACTAAATTTTTGACCGTCTCAGATTTCTTCCACACTCACGATGTTGATTAGGCAGGTCCTGACTTACACAAAGGTGTGATTATTTTCAGCCTAACTCATCCCAAAGCTGAGATATGAGGACAAACTTAACTGGGATTTTCTCTCAATAGGTTTATTGGTGTTGAATATATTGGAATGAAATTTATGAGCTTGTTATACATCCAATAAAGAAAAATACAGATGCAATGTAGGATATATTGGACTGACTAGGCTATTCTGATCGCACCCTTCTACTCATGTGTTTACCTAGCTTCACTGGAAGTAGGAATCCCATCATGAAATTTACAGTTATTAATTTTATGCAGCACAGCATGTCCCTATATCTTAGCTTTGGGATGTGGTAGGACAAAAATTACCACACCACTGTCTTCGTCAGGACCTCCCTGACACACGGTGTGGGTTTGAAGAAGATCTGAAGAGGTCACATATTTCACCCAAAAAAACACTAAGGGGTACCCCTTTGTGTTTTTTCAGACTAAATTTTTGACCGTCTCAGATTTCTTCCAAACTCACGATGTTCATTAGGCAGGTCCTGACTTACACAAAGGTGTGATTATTTCCAGCCTATCTCATCCCAAAGCTGAGATATGAGGTCTAACGTAAGTGGGATTTTCTCTCAATAGGTTTATTTGTGTTGAATATATTGGAATTAAATTTATGAGCTTGTTATACATCCAATAAAGAAAAATACAGATGCAATGTAGGATATATTGGACTGACTAGGCTTTTCTGATCGCACCCTTCTTCTCATGTGTTTACCTAGCTTCACTGTAAGTAGGAATCCCATCATGAAATTTACAGTTATTAATTTTATGCAGCACAGCATGTCCCTATATCTTAGCTTTGGGATGTGGTAGGGCAAAAATTACCACACCACTGTTTTCGTCAGGACCTCTCTGACACACGGTGTGGGTTTGAAAAAGAGCTGAGGAGGTCACATATTTCACGCAAAAAAACACTAAGAGGTACCCCTTTGTGTTTTTTTAGACTAAATTTTTGACCATCTCAGATTTCTTCCAAACTCACGATGTTGATTAGGCAGGTCCTGACTTACACAAAGGTGTGATTATTTTCAGCCTATCTCGTCCCAAAGCTGAGATATGAGGACAAACTTAACTGGGATTTTCTCTTAATAGGTTTATTGGTGTTGAATATATTGGAATTAAATTTATGAGCTTTTTATACGTCCAATAAAGCAAAATACAGATGCAATGTAGGATGTATTGGACTGACTAGGCTTTTCTGATCGCACCCTTCTACTCATGTGTTTACCTAGCTTCACTGGAAGTAGGAATCCCATCATGAAATTTACAGTTATACATTTTATGCAGCACAACATGTCCCTATATCTCAGCTCTGGGATGTGGTAGGGCAACAATTACCACACCACTGTCTTCGTCAGGACCTCCCTGACACACGGTGTGGGTTTGAAGAAGATCTGAAGAGGTCACATATTTCACCCAAAAAAACACTAAGGGGTACCCCTTTGTGTTTTTTCAGACTAAATTTTTGACCGTCTCAGATTTCTTCCAAACTCATGATGTTGATTAGGCAGGTCCTGACTTACACAAAGTGTGATTATTTTTAGCCTATCTCATCCCAAAGCTGAGATATGAGGACAAACTTAACTGGGATTTGCTCTCAATAGGTTTATTGGTGTTGAATATATTGGAATTAAATTTATGAGCTTTTTATACATCCAATACAGCAAAATACAGATGCAATGTAGGATATATTGGACTGACTAGGCTTTTCTGATCGCACCCTTCTACTCATGTGTTTACCTAGCTTCACTGGAAGTAGGAATCCCATCATGAAATTTACAGTTATTAATTTTATGCAGCACAGCATGTCCCTATATCTTAGCTTTGGGATGTGATAGGACAAAAATTACCACACCACTGTCTTCGTCAGGACCTCCCTGACACACGGTGTGGGTTTGAACAAGATCTGAAGAGGTCACATATTTCACCCAAAAAAACACTAAGGGGTACCCCTTTGTGTTTTTTTAGACTAAATTTTTGACCATCTCAGATTTCTTCCACACTCACGATGTTGATTAGGCAGGTCCTGACTTACACAAAGGTGTGATTATTTTCAGCCTATCTCATCCCAAAGCTGAGATATGAGGACAAACTTTACTGGGATTTTCTCTCAATAGGTTTATTGGTGTTGAATATATTGGAATTAAATTTATAAGCTTGTTATACGTCCAATAAAGCAAAATACAGATGCAATGTAGGATATATTGGACTGACTAGGCTTTTCTGATCGCACCCTTCTACTCATGTGTTTACCTAGCTTCACTGTAAGTAGGAATCCCATCATGAAATTTACAGTTATTAATTTTATGCAGCACAGCATGTCCCTATATCTTAGCTTTGGGATGTGGTAGGGCAAAAATTACCACACCACTGTTTTCGTCAGGACCTCTCTGACACACGGTGTGGGTTTGAAGAAGAGCTGAGGAGGTCACATATTTCACCCAAAAAAACACTAAGAGGTACCCCTTTGTGTTTTTTTAGACTAAATTTTTGACCGTCTCAGATTTCTTCCAAACTCACGATGTTGATTAGGCAGGTCCTGACTTACACAAAGGTGTGATTATTTTCAGCCTAACTCATCCCAAAGCTGAGATATGAGGACAAACTTTACTGGGATTTTCTCTCAATAGGTTTATTGGTGTTGAATATATTGGAATTAAATTTATAAGCTTGTTATACGTCCAATAAAGCAAAATACAGATGCAATGTAGGATATATTGGACTGACTAGGCTTTTCTGATCGCACCCTTCTACTCATGTGTTTACCTAGCTTCACTGGAAGTAGGAATCCCATCATGAAATTTACAGTTATTAATTTTATGCAGCACAGCATGTCCCTATATCTTAGCTTTGGGATGTGGTAGGACAAAAATTACCACACCACTCTCTTTGTCAGGACCTCTCTGACACACGGTGTGGGTTTGAAGAAGATCTGAGGAGGTCACATATTTCACCCAAAAAAACACTAAGGGGTACCCCTTTGTGTTTTTTTAGACTAAATTTTTGACCGTCTCAGATTTCTTCCACACTCACGATGTTGATTAGGCAGGTCCTGACTTACACAAAGGTGTGATTATTTTCAGCCTAACTCATCCCAAAGCTGAGATATGAGGACAAACTTAACTGGGATTTTCTCTCAATAGGTTTATTGGTGTTGAATATATTGGAATGAAATTTATGAGCTTGTTATACATCCAATAAAGAAAAATACAGATGCAATGTAGGATATATTGGACTGACTAGGCTATTCTGATCGCACCCTTCTACTCATGTGTTTACCTAGCTTCACTGGAAGTAGGAATCCCATCATGAAATTTACAGTTATTAATTTTATGCAGCACAGCATGTCCCTATATCTTAGCTTTGGGATGTGGTAGGACAAAAATTACCACACCACTGTCTTCGTCAGGACCTCCCTGACACACGGTGTGGGTTTGAAGAAGATCTGAAGAGGTCACATATTTCACCCAAAAAAACACTAAGGGGTACCCCTTTGTGTTTTTTCAGACTAAATTTTTGACCGTCTCAGATTTCTTCCAAACTCACGATGTTGATTAGGCAGGTCCTGACTTACACAAAGGTGTGATTATTTCCAGCCTATCTCATCCCAAAGCTGAGATATGAGGTCTAACGTAAGTGGGATTTTCTCTCAATAGGTTTATTTGTGTTGAATATATTGGAATTAAATTTATGAGCTTGTTATACATCCAATAAAGAAAAATACAGATGCAATGTAGGATATATTGGACTGACTAGGCTTTTCTGATCGCACCCTTCTTCTCATGTGTTTACCTAGCTTCACTGTAAGTAGGAATCCCATCATGAAATTTACAGTTATTAATTTTATGCAGCACAGCATGTCCCTATATCTTAGCTTTGGGATGTGGTAGGGCAAAAATTACCACACCACTGTTTTCGTCAGGACCTCTCTGACACACGGTGTGGGTTTGAAGAAGAGCTGAGGAGGTCACATATTTCACGCAAAAAAACACTAAGAGGTACCCCTTTGTGTTTTTTTAGACTAAATTTTTGACCATCTCAGATTTCTTCCAAACTCACGATGTTGATTAGGCAGGTCCTGACTTACACAAAGGTGTGATTATTTTCAGCCTATCTCGTCCCAAAGCTGAGATATGAGGACAAACTTAACTGGGATTTTCTCTTAATAGGTTTATTGGTGTTGAATATATTGGAATTAAATTTATGAGCTTTTTATACGTCCAATAAAGCAAAATACAGATGCAATGTAGGATGTATTGGACTGACTAGGCTTTTCTGATCGCACCCTTCTACTCATGTGTTTACCTAGCTTCACTGGAAGTAGGAATCCCATCATGAAATTTACAGTTATACATTTTATGCAGCACAACATGTCCCTATATCTCAGCTCTGGGATGTGGTAGGGCAACAATTACCACACCACTGTCTTCGTCAGGACCTCCCTGACACACGGTGTGGGTTTGAAGAAGATCTGAAGAGGTCACATATTTCACCCAAAAAAACACTAAGGGGTACCCCTTTGTGTTTTTTCAGACTAAATTTTTGACCGTCTCAGATTTCTTCCAAACTCATGATGTTGATTAGGCAGGTCCTGACTTACACAAAGTGTGATTATTTTTAGCCTATCTCATCCCAAAGCTGAGATATGAGGACAAACTTAACTGGGATTTGCTCTCAATAGGTTTATTGGTGTTGAATATATTGGAATTAAATTTATGAGCTTTTTATACATCCAATACAGCAAAATACAGATGCAATGTAGGATATATTGGACTGACTAGGCTTTTCTGATCGCACCCTTCTACTCATGTGTTTACCTAGCTTCACTGGAAGTAGGAATCCCATCATGAAATTTACAGTTATTAATTTTATGCAGCACAGCATGTCCCTATATCTTAGCTTTGGGATGTGATAGGACAAAAATTACCACACCACTGTCTTCGTCAGGACCTCCCTGACACACGGTGTGGGTTTGAAGAAGAGCTGAGGAGGTCACATATTTCACCCAAAAAAACACTAAGAGGTACCCCTTTGTGTTTTTTTAGACTAAATTTTTGACCGTCTCAGATTTCTTCCAAACTCACGATGTTGATTAGGCAGGTCCTGACTTACACAAAGGTGTGATTATTTTCAGCCTAACTCATCCCAAAGCTGAGATATGAGGACAAACTTTACTGGGATTTTCTCTCAATAGGTTTATTGGTGTTGAATATATTGGAATTAAATTTATAAGCTTGTTATACGTCCAATAAAGCAAAATACAGATGCAATGTAGGATATATTGGACTGACTAGGCTTTTCTGATCGCACCCTTCTACTCATGTGTTTACCTAGCTTCACTGTAAGTAGGAATCCCATCATGAAATTTACAGTTATTAATTTTATGCAGCACAGCATGTCCCTATAATTTAGCTTTGGGATGTGGTAGGGCAAAAATTACCACACCACTGTCTTCGTCAGGACCTCCCTGACACACGGTGTTGGATTGAACAAGATCTGAAGAGGTCACATATTTCACCCAAAAAAACACTAAGGGGTACCCCTTTGTGTTTTTTCAGTCTAAATTTTTGACCGTCTCAGATTTCTTCCAAACTCACGATGTTCATTAGGCAGGTCCTGACTTACACAAAGGTGTGATTATTTTCAGCCTATCTCATCCCAAAGCTGAGATATGAGGACAAACTGAACTGGGATTTTCTCTCAATAGGTTTATTGGTGTTGAATATATTGGAATTGAATTCGTGAGCTTTTTATACGTCCAATAAAGCAAAATACAGATGCAATGTAGGATATATTGGACTGACTAGGCTTTTCTGATCGCACCCTTCTACTCATGTGTTTACCTAGCTTCACTGGAAGTAGGAATCCCATCATGAAATTTACAGTTATACATTTTATGCAGCACAACATGTCCCTATATCTCAGCTCTGGGATGTGGTAGGGCAACAATTACCACACCACTGTCTTCGTCAGGACCTCCCTGACACACGGTGTGGGTTTGAAGAAGATCTGAAGAGGTCACATATTTCACCCAAAAAAACACTAAGGGGTACCCCTTTGTGTTTTTTCAGACTAAATTTTTGACCGTCTCAGATTTCTTCCAAACTCATGATGTTGATTAGGCAGGTCCTGACTTACACAAAGGTGTGATTATTTTTAGCCTATCTCATCCCAAAGCTGAGATATGAGGACAAACTTAACTGGGATTTTCTCTCAATAGGTTTATTGGTGTTGAATATATTGGAATTAAATTTATGAGCTTGTTATACATCCAATAAAGAAAAATACAGATGCAATGTAGGATATATTGGACTGACTAGGCTTTTCTGATCGCACCCTTCTTCTCATGTGTTTACCTAGCTTCACTGTAAGTAGGAATCCCATCATGAAATTTACAGTTATTAATTTTATGCAGCACAGCATGTCCCTATATCTTAGCTTTGGGATGTGGTAGGACAAAAATTACCACACCACTGTCTTCGTCAGGACCTCCCTGACACACGGTGTGGGTTTGAAGAAGATCTGAAGAGGTCACATATTTCACCCAAAAAAACACTAAGGGGTACCCCTTTGTGTTTTTTCAGACTAAATTTTTGACCGTCTCAGATTTCTTCCAAACTCACGATGTTGATTAGGCAGGTCCTGACTTACACAAAGGTGTGATTATTTCCAGCCTATCTCATCCCAAAGCTGAGATATGAGGTCTAACGTAAGTGGGATTTTCTCTCAATAGGTTTATTTGTGTTGAATATATTGGAATTAAATTTATGAGCTTGTTATACATCCAATAAAGAAAAATACAGATGCAATGTAGGATATATTGGACTGACTAGGCTTTTCTGATCGCACCCTTCTTCTCATGTGTTTACCTAGCTTCACTGTAAGTAGGAATCCCATCATGAAATTTACAGTTATTAATTTTATGCAGCACAGCATGTCCCTATATCTTAGCTTTGGGATGTGGTAGGGCAAAAATTACCACACCACTGTTTTCGTCAGGACCTCTCTGACACACGGTGTGGGTTTGAAGAAGAGCTGAGGAGGTCACATATTTCACCCAAAAAAACACTAAGAGGTACCCCTTTGTGTTTTTTTAGACTAAATTTTTGACCATCTCAGATTTCTTCCAAACTCACGATGTTCATTAGGCAGGTCCTGACTTACACAAAGGTGTGATTATTTTCAGCCTATCTCGTCCCAAAGCTGAGATATGAGGACAAACTTAACTGGGATTTTCTCTTAATAGGTTTATTGGTGTTGAATATATTGGAATTAAATTTATGAGCTTTTTATACGTCCAATAAAGCAAAATACAGATGCAATGTAGGATGTATTGGACTGACTAGGCTTTTCTAATCGCACCCTTCTACTCATGTGTTTACCTAGCTTCACTGGAAGTAGGAATCCCATCATGAAATTTACAGTTATACATTTTATGCAGCACAGCATGTCCCTATAATTTAGCTTTGGGATGTGGTAGGGCAAAAATTACCACACCACTGTCTTCGTCAGGACCTCCCTGACACACGGTGTGGGATTGAACAAGATCTGAAGAGGTCACATATTTCACCCAAAAAAACACTAAGGGGTACCCCTTTGTGTTTTTTCAGTCTAAATTTTTGACCGTCTCAGATTTCTTCCAAACTCACGATGTTCATTAGGCAGGTCCTGACTTACACAAAGGTGTGATTATTTTCAGCCTATCTCATCCCAAAGCTGAGATATGAGGACAAACTGAACTGGGATTTTCTCTCAATAGGTTTATTGGTGTTGAATATATTGGAATTGAATTCGTGAGCTTTTTATACGTCCAATAAAGCAAAATACAGATGCACTGTAGGATATATTGGACTGACTAGGCTTTTCTGATCGCACCCTTCTACTCATGTGTTTACCTAGCTTCACTGGAAGTAGGAATCCCATCATGAAATTTACAGTTATACATTTTATGCAGCACAACATGTCCCTATATCTCAGCTCTGGGATGTTGTAGGGCAACAATTACCACACCACTGTCTTCGTCAGGACCTCCCTGACACACGGTGTGGGTTTGAAGAAGATCTGAAGAGGTCACATATTTCACCCAAAAAAACACTAAGGGGTACCCCTTTGTGTTTTTTCAGACTAAATTTTTGACCGTCTCAGATTTCTTCCAAACTCATGATGTTGATTAGGCAGGTCCTGACTTACACAAAGGTGTGATTATTTTTAGCCTATCTCATCCCAAAGCTGAGATATGAGGACAAACTTAACTGGGATTTTCTCTCAATAGGTTTATTTGTGTTGAATATATTGGAATTAAATTTATGAGCTTGTTTTACGTCCAATAAAGCAAAATACAGATGCAATGTAGGATATATTGGACTGACTAGGCTTTTCTGATCGCACCCTTCTACTCATGTGTTTACCTAGCTTCACTGGAAGTAGGAATCCCATCATGAAATTTACAGTTATGCATTTTATGCAGCACAACATGTCCCTATATATTAGCTTTGGGATGTGGTAGGGCAACAATTACCACACCATTGTCTTCGTCAGGACCTCTCTGACACACGGTGTGGGTTTGAAGAAGATCTGAAGAGGTCACATATTTCACCCCAAAAAACACTGAGGGGTACCCCTTTGTGTTTTTTTAGACTAAATTTTTGACCATCTCAGATTTCTTCCACACTCACGATGTTGATTAGGCAGGTCCTGACTTACACAAAGGTGTGATTATTTTCAGCCTATCTCATCCCAAAGCTGAGATATGAGGACAAACTTAACTGGGATTTTCTCTCAATAGGTTTATTGGTGTTGAATATATTGGAATTAAATTTATGAGCTTGTTATACGTCCAATAAAGCAAATTACAGATGCAATGTAGGATATATTGGACTGACTAGGCTTTTCTGATCGCACCCTTCTACTCATGTGTTTACCTAGCTTCACTGGAAGTAGGAATCCCATCATGAAATTTACAGTTATTAATTTTATGCAGCACAGCATGTCCCTATATCTTAGCTTTGGGATGTGGTAGGACAAAAAATACCACACCACTGTCTTTGTCAGGACCTCTCTGACACACGGTGTGTGTTTGAAGAAGATCTGAGGAGGTCACATATTTCACTCAAAAAAACACTAAGGGGTACCCCTTTGTGTTTTTTTAGACTAAATTTTTGACCATCTCAGATTTCTTCCAAACTCACGATGTTGATTAGGCAGGTCCTGACTTACACAAAGGTGTGATAATTTTTAGCCTATCTCATCCCAAAGCTGAGATATGAGGACAAACTTGACTGGGATTTTCTCTCAATAGGTTTATTGGTGTTGAATATATTGGAATTAAATTTATGAGCTTGTTTTACGTCCAATAAAGCAAAATATAGATGCAATGTAGGATATATTGTACTGACTAGGCTTTTCTGATCGCACCCTTCTACTCATGTGTTTACCTAGCTTCACTGGAAGTAGGAATCCCATCATGAAATTTACAGTTATACATTTTATGCAGCACAACATGTCCCTATATATTAGCTTTGGGATGTGGTAGGGCAACAATTACCACACCATTGTCTTCGTCAGGACCTCTCTGACACATGGTGTGGGTTTGAAGAAGATCTGAAGAGGTCACATATTTCACCCAAAAAAACACTAAGGGGTACCCCTTTGTGTTTTTTTAGACTAAATTTTTGACCATCTCAGATTTCTTCCACACTCACGATGTTGATTAGGCAGGTCCTGACTTACACAAAGGTGTGATTATTTTCAGCCTAACTCATCCCAAAGCTGAGATATGAGGACAAACTTAACTGGGATTTTCTCTCAATAGGTTTATTGGTGTTGAATATATTGGAATTAAATTTATGAGCTTGTTATACATCCAATAAAGAAAAATACAGATGCAATGTAGGATATATTGGACTGACTAGGCTATTCTGATCGCACCCTTCTACTCATGTGTTTACCTAGCTTCACTGGAAGTAGGAATCCCATCATGAAATTTACAGTTATTAATTTTAT
This sequence comes from Hoplias malabaricus, assembly GCF_029633855.1. NCBI lineage: Eukaryota > Metazoa > Chordata > Actinopteri > Characiformes > Erythrinidae > Hoplias > Hoplias malabaricus. The sequence continues at coordinate 89,805,179 of NC_089820.1, read as the reverse complement.
GCAGCACAGCATGTCCCTATATCTTAGCTTTGGGATGTGGTAGGACAAAAATTACCACACCACTGTCTTCGTCAGGACCTCCCTGACACACGGTGTGGGTTTGAAGAAGATCTGAAGAGGTCACATATTTCACCCAAAAAAACACTAAGGGGTACCCCTTTGTGTTTTTTCAGACTAAATTTTTAACCGTCTCAGATTCTTCCAAACTCACGATGTTGATTAGGCAGGTCCTGACTTACACAAAGGTGTGATTATTTCCAGCCTATCTCATCCCAAAGCTGAGATATGAGGTCTAACGTAAGTGGGATTTTCTCTCAATAGGTTTATTTGTGTTGAATATATTGGAATTAAATTTATGAGCTTGTTATACATCCAATAAAGAAAAATACAGATGCAATGTAGGATATATTGGACTGACTAGGCTTTTCTGATCGCACCCTTCTTCTCATGTGTTTACCTAGCTTCACTGTAAGTAGGAATCCCATCATGAAATTTACAGTTATTAATTTTATGCAGCACAGCATGTCCCTATATCTTAGCTTTGGGATGTGATAGGGCAAAAATTACCACACCACTGTTTTCGTCAGGACCTCTCTGACACACGGTGTGGGTTTGAAGAAGAGCTGAGGAGGTCACATATTTCACCCAAAAAAACACTAAGAGGTACCCCTTTGTGTTTTTTTAGACTAAATTTTTGACCATCTCAGATTTCTTCCAAACTCACGATGTTCATTAGGCAGGTCCTGACTTACACAAAGGTGTGATTATTTTCAGCCTATCTCGTCCCAAAGCTGAGATATGAGGACAAACTTAACTGGGATTTTCTCTTAATAGGTTTATTGGTGTTGAATATATTGGAATTAAATTTATGAGCTTTTTATACGTCCAATAAAGCAAAATACAGATGCAATGTAGGATGTATTGGACTGACTAGGCTTTTCTAATCGCACCCTTCTACTCATGTGTTTACCTAGCTTCACTGGAAGTAGGAATCCCATCATGAAATTTACAGTTATACATTTTATGCAGCACAGCATGTCCCTATAATTTAGCTTTGGGATGTGGTAGGGCAAAAATTACCTCACCACTGTCTTCGTCAGGACCTCCCTGACACACGGTGTGGGTTTGAAGAAGATCTGAAGAGGTCACATATTTCACCCAAAAAAACACTAAGGGGTACCCCTTTGTGTTTTTTCAGACTAAATTTTTGACCGTCTCAGATTTCTTCCAAACTCATGATGTTGATTAGGCAGGTCCTGACTTACACAAAGGTGTGATTATTTTTAGCCTATCTCATCCCAAAGCTGAGATATGAGGACAAACTTAACTGGGATTTTCTCTCAATAGGTCTATTGGTGTTGAATATATTGGAATTAAATTTATGAGCTTTTTATACATCCAATACAGCAAAATACAGATGCAATGTAGGATATATTGGACTGACTAGGCTTTTCTGATCGCACCCTTCTACTCATGTGTTTACCTAGCTTCACTGGAAGTAGGAATCCCATCATGAAATTTACAGTTATTAATTTTATGCAGCACAGCATGTCCCTATATCTTAGCTTTGGGATGTGGTAGGACAAAAATTACCACACCACTCTCTTCGTCAGGACCTCTCTGACACACGGTGTGTGTTTGAAGAAGATCTGAGGAAGTCACATATTTCACTCAAAAAAACATTAAGGGGTACCCCTTTGTGTTTTTTTAGACTAAATTTTTGACCGTCTCAGATTTCTTCCAAACTCACGATGTTGATTAGGCAGGTCCTGACTTACACAAAGGTGTGATTATTTTCAGCCTAACTCATCCCAAAGCTGAGATATGAGGACAAACTTAACTGGGATTTTCTCTCAATAGGTTTATTTGTGTTGAATATATTGGAATTAAATTTATGAGCTTGTTTTACGTCCAATAAAGCAAAATACAGATGCAATGTAGGATATATTGGACTGACTAGGCTTTTCTGATCGCACCCTTCTACTCATGTGTTTACCTAGCTTCACTGGAAGTAGGAATCCCATCATGAAATTTACAGTTATACATTTTATGCAGCACAACATGTCCCTATATATTAGCTTTGGGATGTGGTAGGGCAACAATTACCACACCATTGTATTCGTCAGGACCTCTCTGACACATGGTGTGGGTTTGAAGAAGATCTGAAGAGGTCACATATTTCACCCAAAAAAACACTAAGGGGTACCCCTTTGTGTTTTTTTAGACTAAATTTTTGACCATCTCAGATTTCTTCCACACTCACGATGTTGATTAGGCAGGTCCTGACTTACACAAAGGTGTGATTATTTTCAGCCTAACTCATCCCAAAGCTGAGATATGAGGACAAACTTAACTGGGATTTTCTCTCAATAGGTTTATTGGTGTTGAATATATTGGAATTAAATTTATGAGCTTGTTATACATCCAATAAAGAAAAATACAGATGCAATGTAGGATATATTGGACTGACTAGGCTATTCTGATCGCACCCTTCTACTCATGTGTTTACCTAGCTTCACTGGAAGTAGGAATCCCATCATGAAATTTACAGTTATTAATTTTATGCAGCACAGCATGTCCCTATATCTTAGCTTTGGGATGTGGTAGGACAAAAATTACCACACCACTGTCTTCGTCAGGACCTCCCTGACACACGGTGTGGGTTTGAAGAAGATCTGAAGAGGTCACATATTTCACCCAAAAAAACACTAAGGGGTACCCCTTTGTGTTTTTTCAGACTAAATTTTTGACCGTCTCAGATTTCTTCCAAACTCACGATGTTGATTAGGCAGGTCCTGACTTACACAAAGGTGTGATTATTTCCAGCCTATCTCATCCCAAAGCTGAGATATGAGGTCTAACGTAAGTGGGATTTTCTCTCAATAGGTTTATTTGTGTTGAATATATTGGAATTAAATTTATGAGCTTGTTATACATCCAATAAAGAAAAATACAGATGCAATGTAGGATATATTGGACTGACTAGGCTATTCTGATCGCACCCTTCTACTCATGTGTTTACCTAGCTTCACTGGAAGTAGGAATCCCATCATGAAATTTACAGTTATTAATTTTATGCAGCACAGCATGTCCCTATATCTTAGCTTTGGGATGTGATAGGGCAAAAATTACCACACCACTGTTTTCGTCAGGACCTCTCTGACACACGGTGTGGGTTTGAAGAAGAGCTGAGGAGGTCACATATTTCACCCAAAAAAACACTAAGAGGTACCCCTTTGTGTTTTTTTAGACTAAATTTTTGACCATCTCAGATTTCTTCCAAACTCACGATGTTCATTAGGCAGGTCCTGACTTACACAAAGGTGTGATTATTTTCAGCCTATCTCGTCCCAAAGCTGAGATATGAGGACAAACTTAACTGGGATTTTCTCTTAATAGGTTTATTGGTGTTGAATATATTGGAATTAAATTTATGAGCTTTTTATACGTCCAATAAAGCAAAATACAGATGCAATGTAGGATGTATTGGACTGACTAGGCTTTTCTAATCGCACCCTTCTACTCATGTGTTTACCTAGCTTCACTGGAAGTAGGAATCCCATCATGAAATTTACAGTTATACATTTTATGCAGCACAGCATGTCCCTATAATTTAGCTTTGGGATGTGGTAGGGCAAAAATTACCACACCACTGTCTTCGTCAGGACCTCCCTGACACACGGTGTGGGTTTGAAGAAGATCTGAAGAGGTCACATATTTCACCCAAAAAAACACTAAGGGGTACCCCTTTGTGTTTTTTCAGACTAAATTTTTGACCGTCTCAGATTTCTTCCAAACTCATGATGTTGATTAGGCAGGTCCTGACTTACACAAAGGTGTGATTATTTTTAGCCTATCTCATCCCAAAGCTGAGATATGAGGACAAACTTAACTGGGATTTTCTCTCAATAGGTCTATTGGTGTTGAATATATTGGAATTAAATTTATGAGCTTTTTATACATCCAATACAGCAAAATACAGATGCAATGTAGGATATATTGGACTGACTAGGCTTTTCTGATCGCACCCTTCTACTCATGTGTTTACCTAGCTTCACTGGAAGTAGGAATCCCATCATGAAATTTACAGTTATTAATTTTATGCAGCACAACATGTCCCTATATCTTAGCTTTGGGATGTGGTAGGACAAAAATTACCACACCACTCTCTTCGTCAGGACCTCTCTGACACACGGTGTGTGTTTGAAGAAGATCTGAGGAAGTCACATATTTCACTCAAAAAAACATTAAGGGGTACCCGTTTGTGTTTTTTTAGACTAAATTTTTGACCGTCTCAGATTTCTTCCAAACTCACGATGTTGATTAGGCAGGTCCTGACTTACACAAAGGTGTGATTATTTTCAGCCTAACTCATCCCAAAGCTGAGATATGAGGACAAACTTAACTGGGATTTTCTCTCAATAGGTTTATTTGTGTTGAATATATTGGAATTAAATTTATGAGCTTGTTTTACGTCCAATAAAGCAAAATACAGATGCAATGTAGGATATATTGGACTGACTAGGCTTTTCTGATCGCACCCTTCTACTCATGTGTTTACCTAGCTTCACTGGAAGTAGGAATCCCATCATGAAATTTACAGTTATACATTTTATGCAGCACAACATGTCCCTATATATTAGCTTTGGGATGTGGTAGGGCAACAATTACCACACCATTGTCTTCGTCAGGACCTCTCTGACACATGGTGTGGGTTTGAAGAAGATCTGAAGAGGTCACATATTTCACCCAAAAAAACACTAAGGGGTACCCCTTTGTGTTTTTTTAGACTAAATTTTTGACCATCTCAGATTTCTTCCACACTCACGATGTTGATTAGGCAGGTCCTGACTTACACAAAGGTGTGATTATTTTCAGCCTAACTCATCCCAAAGCTGAGATATGAGGACAAACTTAACTGGGATTTTCTCTCAATAGGTTTATTGGTGTTGAATATATTGGAATTAAATTTATGAGCTTGTTATACATCCAATAAAGAAAAATACAGATGCAATGTAGGATATATTGGACTGACTAGGCTATTCTGATCGCACCCTTCTACTCATGTGTTTACCTAGCTTCACTGGAAGTAGGAATCCCATCATGAAATTTACAGTTATTAATTTTATGCAGCACAGCATGTCCCTATATCTTAGCTTTGGGATGTGGTAGGACAAAAATTACCACACCACTGTCTTCGTCAGGACCTCCCTGACACACGGTGTGGGTTTGAAGAAGATCTGAAGAGGTCACATATTTCACCCAAAAAAACACTAAGGGGTACCCCTTTGTGTTTTTTCAGACTAAATTTTTGACCGTCTCAGATTTCTTCCAAACTCACGATGTTGATTAGGCAGGTCCTGACTTACACAAAGGTGTGATTATTTCCAGCCTATCTCATCCCAAAGCTGAGATATGAGGTCTAACGTAAGTGGGATTTTCTCTCAATAGGTTTATTTGTGTTGAATATATTGGAATTAAATTTATGAGCTTGTTATACATCCAATAAAGAAAAATACAGATGCAATGTAGGATATATTGGACTGACTAGGCTTTTCTGATCGCACCCTTCTTCTCATGTGTTTACCTAGCTTCACTGTAAGTAGGAATCCCATCATGAAATTTACAGTTATTAATTTTATGCAGCACAGCATGTCCCTATATCTTAGCTTTGGGATGTGATAGGGCAAAAATTACCACACCACTGTTTTCGTCAGGACCTCTCTGACACACGGTGTGGGTTTGAAGAAGAGCTGAGGAGGTCACATATTTCACCCAAAAAAACACTAAGAGATACCCCTTTGTGTTTTTTTAGACTAAATTTTTGACCATCTCAGATTTCTTCCAAACTCACGATGTTCATTAGGCAGGTCCTGACTTACACAAAGGTGTGATTATTTTTAGCCTATCTCATCCCAAAGCTGAGATATGAGGACAAACTTAACTGGGATTTTCTCTCAATAGGTCTATTGGTGTTGAATATATTGGAATTAAATTTATGAGCTTTTTATACATCCAATACAGCAAAATACAGATGCAATGTAGGATATATTGGACTGACTAGGCTTTTCTGATCGCACCCTTCTACTCATGTGTTTACCTAGCTTCACTGGAAGTAGGAATCCCATCATGAAATTTACAGTTATTAATTTTATGCAGCACAGCATGTCCCTATATCTTAGCTTTGGGATGTGGTAGGACAAAAATTACCACACCACTCTCTTCGTCAGGACCTCTCTGACACACGGTGTGTGTTTGAAGAAGATCTGAGGAAGTCACATATTTCACTCAAAAAAACATTAAGGGGTACCCCTTTGTGTTTTTTTAGACTAAATTTTTGACCGTCTCAGATTTCTTCCAAACTCACGATGTTGATTAGGCAGGTCCTGACTTACACAAAGGTGTGATTATTTTCAGCCTAACTCATCCCAAAGCTGAGATATGAGGACAAACTTAACTGGGATTTTCTCTCAATAGGTTTATTTGTGTTGAATATATTGGAATTAAATTTATGAGCTTGTTTTACGTCCAATAAAGCAAAATACAGATGCAATGTAGGATATATTGGACTGACTAGGCTTTTCTGATCGCACCCTTCTACTCATGTGTTTACCTAGCTTCACTGGAAGTAGGAATCCCATCATGAAATTTACAGTTATACATTTTATGCAGCACAACATGTCCCTATATATTAGCTTTGGGATGTGGTAGGGCAACAATTACCACACCATTGTCTTCGTCAGGACCTCTCTGACACACGGTGTGGGTTTGAAGAAGATCTGAAGAGGTCACATATTTCACCCCAAAAAACACTGAGGGGTACCCCTTTGTGTTTTTTTAGACTAAATTTTTGACCATCTCAGATTTCTTCCACACTCACGATGTTGATTAGGCAGGTCCTGACTTACACAAAGGTGTGATTATTTTCAGCCTATCTCATCCCAAAGCTGAGATATGAGGACAAACTTAACTGGGATTTTCTCTCAATAGGTTTATTGGTGTTGAATATATTGGAATTAAATTTATGAGCTTGTTATACGTCCAATAAAGCAAATTACAGATGCAATGTAGGATATATTGGACTGACTAGGCTTTTCTGATCGCACCCTTCTACTCATGTGTTTACCTAGCTTCACTGGAAGTAGGAATCCCATCATGAAATTTACAGTTATTAATTTTATGCAGCACAGCATGTCCCTATATCTTAGCTTTGGGATGTGGTAGGACAAAAAATACCACACCACTGTCTTTGTCAGGACCTCTCTGACACACGGTGTGTGTTTGAAGAAGATCTGAGGAGGTCACATATTTCACTCAAAAAAACACTAAGGGGTACCCCTTTGTGTTTTTTCAGACTAAATTTTTGACCGTCTCAGATTTCTTCCAAACTCACGATGTTGATTAGGCAGGTCCTGACTTACACAAAGGTGTGATTATTTCCAGCCTATCTCATCCCAAAGCTGAGATATGAGGTCTAACGTAAGTGGGATTATCTCTCAATAGGTTTATTTGTGTTGAATATATTGGAATTAAATTTATGAGCTTGTTATACATCCAATAAAGAAAAATACAGATGCAATGTAGGATATATTGGACTGACTAGGCTTTTCTGATCGCACCCTTCTTCTCATGTGTTTACCTAGCTTCACTGTAAGTAGGAATCCCATCATGAAATTTACAGTTATTAATTTTATGCAGCAAAGCATGTCCCTATATCTTAGCTTTGGGATGTGGTAGGACAAAAATTACCACACCACTGTCTTCGTCAGGACCTCCCTGACACACGGTGTGGGTTTGAAGAAGATCTGAAGAGGTCACATATTTCACCCAAAAAAACACTAAGGGGTACCCCTTTGTGTTTTTTCAGACTAAATTTTTGACCGTCTCAGATTTCTTCCAAACTCACGATGTTGATTAGGCAGGTCCTGACTTACACAAAGGTGTGATTATTTCCAGCCTATCTCATCCCAAAGCTGAGATATGAGGTCTAACGTAAGTGGGATTTTCTCTCAATAGGTTTATTTGTGTTGAATATATTGGAATTAAATTTATGAGCTTGTTATACATCCAATAAAGAAAAATACAGATGCAATGTAGGATATATTGGACTGACTAGGCTTTTCTGATCGCACCCTTCTTCTCATTTGTTTACCTAGCTTCACTGTAAGTAGGAATCCCATCATGAAATTTACAGTTATTAATTTTATGCAGCACAGCATGTCCCTATATCTTAGCTTTGGGATGTGGTAGGGCAAAAATTACCACACCACTGTTTTCGTCAGGACCTCTCTGACACACGGTGTGGGTTTGAAGAAGAGCTGAGGAGGTCACATATTTCACCCAAAAAAACACTAAGAGGTACCCCTTTGTGTTTTTTTAGACTAAATTTTTGACCATCTCAGATTTCTTCCAAACTCACGATGTTCATTAGGCAGGTCCTGACTTACACAAAGGTGTGATTATTTTCAGCCTATCTCGTCCCAAAGCTGAGATATGAGGACAAACTTAACTGGGATTTTCTCTTAATAGGTTTATTGGTGTTGAATATATTGGAATTAAATTTATGAGCTTTTTATACGTCCAATAAAGCAATATACAGATGCAATGTAGGATGTATTGGACTGACTAGGCTTTTCTGATCGCACCCTTCTACTCATGTGTTTACCTAGCTTCACTGGAAGTAGGAATCCCATCATGAAATTTACAGTTATACATTTTATGCAGCACAGCATGTCCCTATAATTTAGCTTTGGGATGTGGTAGGGCAAAAATTACCAAACCACTGTCTTCGTCAGGACCTCCCTGACACACGGTGTGGGATTGAACAAGATCTGAAGAGGTCACATATTTCACCCAAAAAAACACTAAGGGGTACCCCTTTGTGTTTTTTCAGTCTAAATTTTTGACCGTCTCAGATTTCTTCCAAACTCACGATGTTCATTAGGCAGGTCCTGACTTACACAAAGGTGTGATTATTTTCAGCCTATCTCATCCCAAAGCTGAGATATGAGGACAAACTGAACTGGGATTTTCTCTCAATAGGTTTATTGGTGTTGAATATATTGGAATTGAATTCGTGAGCTTTTTATACGTCCAATAAAGCATAATACAGATGCAATGTAGGATATATTGGACTGACTAGGCTTTTCTGATCGCACCCTTCTACTCATGTGTTTACCTAGCTTCACTGGAAGTAGGAATCCCATCATGAAATTTACAGTTATACATTTTATGCAGCACAACATGTCCTTATATCTCAGCTCTGGGATGTGGTAGGGCAACAATTACCACACCACTGTCTTCATCAGGACCTCCCTGACACACGGTGTGGGTTTGAACAAGATCTGAAGAGGTCACATATTTCAACCAAATAAACACTAAGGGGTACCCCTTTGTGTTTTTTCAGACTAAATTTTTGACCGTCTCAGATTTCTTCCAAACTCACGAGGTTGATTAGGCAGGTCCTGACTTACACAAAGGTGTGATTATTTTTAGCCTATCTCATCCCAAAGCTGAGATATGAGGACAAACTTAACTGGGATTTTCTCTCAATAGGTTTATTGGTGTTGAATATATTGGAATTAAATTTATGAACTTGTTATACGTCCAATAAAGCAAAATACAGATGCAATGTAGGATATATTGGACTGACTAGGCTTTTCTGATCGCACCCTTCTACTCATGTGTTTACCTAGCTTCACTGGAAGTAGGAATCCCATCATGAAATTTACAGTTATACATTTTATGCAGCACAACATGTCCTTATATCTCAGCTCTGGGATGTGGTAGGGCAACAATTACCACACCACTGTCTTCGTCAGGACCTCCCTGACACACGGTGTGGGTTTGAACAAAATCTGAAGAGGTCACATATTTCACCCAAATAAACACTAAGGGGTACCCCTTTGTGTTTTTTCAGACTAAATTTTTGACCGTCTCAGATTTCTTCCAAACTCACGATGTTGATTAGGCAGGTCCTGACTTACACAAAGGTGTGATTATTTTTAGCCTATCTCATCCCAAAGCTGAGATATGAGGACAAACTTAACTGGGATTTTCTCTCAATAGGTTTATTGGTGTTGAATATATTGGAATTAAATTTATGAGCTTGTTATACGTCCAATAAAGCAAAATACAGATGCAATGTAGGATATATTGGACTGACTAGGCTTTTCTGATCGCACCCTTCTACTCATGTGTTTACCTAGCTTCACTGGAAGTAGGATTCCCATCATGAAATTTACAGTTATTAATTTTATGCAGCACAGCATGTCCCTATATCTTAGCTTTGGGATGTGGTAGGACAAAAATTACCACACCACTGTCTTCGTCAGGACCTCCCTGACACACGGTGTGGGTTTGAACAAGATCTGAAGAGGTCACATATTTCACCCAAAAAAACACTAAGGGGTACCCCTTTGTGTTTTTTCAGACTAAATATTTGACCGTCTCAGATTTCTTCCAAACTCACAATGTTCATTAGGCAGGTCCTGACTTACACAAAGGTGTGATTATTTTCAGCCTATCTCATCCCAAATCTGAGATATGAGGACAAACTGAACTGGGATTTTCTCTCAATAGGTTTATTGGTGTTGAATATATTGGAATTAAATTCATGAGCTTTTTATACGTCCAATAAAGCAAAATACAGATGCAATGTAGGATATATTGGACTGACTAGGCTTTTCTGATCGCACCCTTCTACTCATGTGTTTACCTAGCTTCACTGGAAGTAGGAATCCCATCATGAAATTTACAGTTATACATTTTATGCAGCACAACATGTCCCTATATCTCAGCTCTGGGATGTGGTAGGGCAACAATTACCACACCACTGTCTTCGTCAGGACCTCCCTGACACACGGTGTGGGTTTGAAGAAGATCTGAAGAGGTCACATATTTCACCCAAAAAAACACTAAGGGGTACCCCTTTGTGTTTTTTTAGACTAAATTTTTGACCATCTCAGATTTCTTCCACACTCACGATGTTGATTAGGCAGGTCCTGACTTACACAAAGGTGTGATTATTTTCAGCCTATCTCATCCCAAAGCTGAGATATGAGGACAAACTTAACTGGGATTTTCTCTCAATAGGTTTATTGGTGTTGAATATATTGGAATTAAATTTATAAGCTTGTTATACGTCCAATAAAGCAAAATACAGATGCAATGTAGGATATATTGGACTGACTAGGCTTTTCTGATCGCACCCTTCTACTCATGTGTTTACCTAGCTTAACTGGAAGTAGGAATCCCATCATGAAATTTACAGTTATTAATTTTATGCAGCACAGCATGTCCCTATATCTTAGCTTTGGGATGTGGTAGGACAAAAATTACCACACCACTCTCTTCGTCAGGACCTCTCTGACACACGGTGTGGGTTTGAAGAAGATCTGAGGAGGTCACATATTTCACCCAAAAAAACACTAAGGGGTACCCCTTTGTGTTTTTTTAGACTAAATTTTTGACCGTCTCAGATTTCTTCCAAACTCACGATGTTGATTAGGCAGGTCCTGACTTACACAAAGGTGTGATTATTTTCAGCCTAACTCATCCCAAAGCTGAGATATGAGGACAAACTTAACTGGGATTTTCTCTCAATAGGTTTATTGGTGTTGAATATATTGGAATTAAATTTATGAGCTTGTTATACATCCAATAAAGAAAAATACAGATGCAATGTAGGATATATTGGACTGACTAGGCTATTCTGATCGCACCCTTCTACTCATGTGTTTACCTAGCTTCACTGGAAGTAGGAATCCCATCATGAAATTTACAGTTATACATTTTATGCAGCACAGCATGTCCCTATATCTTAGCTTTGGGATGTGGTAGGACAAAAATTACCACACCACTGTCTTCGTCAGGACCTCCCTGACACACGGTGTGGGTTTGAACAAGATCTGAAGAGGTCACATATTTCACCCAAAAAAACACTAAGGGGTACCCCTTTGTGTTTTTTCAGACTAAATTTTTGACCGTCTCAGATTTCTTCCAAACTCACGATGTTGATTAGGCAGGTCCTGACTTACACAAAGGTGTGATTATTTCCAGCCTATCTCATCCCAAAGCTGAGATATGAGGTCTAACGTAAGTGGGATTTTCTCTCAATAGGTTTATTTGTGTTGAATATATTGGAATTAAATTTATGAGCTTGTTATACATCCAATAAAGAAAAATACAGATGCAATGTAGGATATATTGGACTGACTAGGCTATTCTGATCGCACCCTTCTACTCATGTGTTTACCTAGCTTCACTGGAAGTAGGAATCCCATCATGAAATTTACAGTTATTAATTTTATGCAGCACAGCATGTCCCTATATCTTAGCTTTGGGATGTGGTAGGACAAAAATTACCACACCACTGTCTTCGTCAGGACCTCTCTGACACACGGTGTGGGTTTGAAGAAAATCTGAGGAGGTCACATATTTCACCCAAAAAAACACTAAGGGGTACCCCTTTGTGTTTTTTTAGACTAAATTTTTGACCGTCTCAGATTTCTTCCAAACTCACGATGTTGATTAGGCAGGTCCTGACTTACACAAAGGTGTGATTATTTTCAGCCTAACTCATCCCAAAGCTGAGATATGAGGACAAACTTAACTGGGATTTTCTCTCAATAGGTTTATTGGTGTTGAATATATTGGAATTAAATTTATGAGCTTGTTATACATCCAATAAAGAAAAATACAGATGCAATGTAGGATATATTGGACTGACTAGGCTATTCTGATCGCACCCTTCTACTCATGTGTTTACCTAGCTTCACTGGAAGTAGGAATCCCATCATGAAATTTACAGTTATTAATTTTATGCAGCACAGCATGTCCCTATATCTTAGCTTTGGGATGTGGTAGGACAAAAATTACCACACCACTGTCTTCGTCAGGACCTCCCTGACACACGGTGTGGGTTTGAACAAGATCTGAAGAGGTCACATATTTCACCCAAAAAAACACTAAGGGGTACCCCTTTGTGTTTTTTCAGACTAAATTTTTGACCGTCTCAGATTTCTTCCAAACTCACGATGTTGATTAGGCAGGTCCTGACTTACACAAAGGTGTGATTATTTCCAGCCTATCTCATCCCAAAGCTGAGATATGAGGTCTAACGTAAGTGGGATTTTCTCTCAATAGGTTTATTTGTGTTGAATATATTGGAATTAAATTTATGAGCTTGTTATACATCCAATAAAGAAAAATACAGATGCAATGTAGGATATATTGGACTGACTAGGCTATTCTGATCGCACCCTTCTACTCATGTGTTTACCTAGCTTCACTGGAAGTAGGAATCCCATCATGAAATTTACAGTTATTAATTTTATGCAGCACAGCATGTCCCTATATCTTAGCTTTGGGATGTGGTAGGACAAAAATTACCACACCACTGTCTTCGTCAGGACCTCTCTGACACACGGTGTGGGTTTGAAGAAGATCTGAAGAGGTCACATATTTCACCCAAAAAAACACTAAGGGGTACCCCTTTGTGTTTTTTCAGACTAAATTTTTGACCGTCTCAGATTTCTTCCAAACTCACGATGTTGATTAGGCAGGTCCTGACTTACACAAAGGTGTGATTATTTCCAGCCTATCTCATCCCAAAGCTGAGATATGAGGTCTAACGTAAGTGGGATTTTCTCTCAATAGGTTTATTTGTGTTGAATATATTGGAATTAAATTTATGAGCTTGTTATACATCCAATAAAGAAAAATACAGATGCAATGTAGGATATATTGGACTGACTAGGCTTTTCTGATCGCACCTTTCTTCTCATGTGTTTACCTAGCTTCACTGTAAGTAGGAATCCCATCATGAAATTTACAGTTATTAATTTTATGCAGCACAGCATGTCCCTATATCTTAGCTTTGGGATGTGGTAGGGCAAAAATTACCACACCACTGTTTTCGTCAGGACCTCTCTGACACACGGTGTGGGTTTGAAGAAGAGCTGAGGAGGTCACATATTTCACCCAAAAAAAACACTAAGAGGTACCCCTGTGTGTTTTTTTAGACTAAATTTTTGACCGTCTCAGATTTCTTCCAAACTCACGATGTTGATTAGGCAGGTCCTGACTTACACAAAGGTGTGATTATTTTCAGCCTAACTCATCCCAAAGCTGAGATATGAGGACAAACTTAACTGGGATTTTCTCTCAATAGGTTTATTGGTGTTGAATATATTGGAATTAAATTTATGAGCTTGTTATACATCCAATAAAGAAAAATACAGATGCAATGTAGGATATATTGGACTGACTAGGCTATTCTGATCGCACCCTTCTACTCATGTGTTTACCTAGCTTCACTGGAAGTAGGAATCCCATCATGAAATTTACAGTTATTAATTTTATGCAGCACAGCATGTCCCTATATCTTAGCTTTGGGATGTGGTAGGACAAAAATTACCACACCACTGTCTTCTTCAGGACCTCCCTGTCACACGGTGTGGGTTTGAACAAGATCTGAAGAGGTCACATATTTCACCCAAAAAAACACTAAGGGGTACCCCTTTGTGTTTTTTCAGACTAAATTTTTGACTGTCTCAGATTTCTTCCAAACTCACGATGTTGATTAGGCAGGTCCTGACTTACACAAAGGTGTGATTATTTCCAGCCTATCTCATCCCAAAGCTGAGATATGAGGTCTAACGTAAGTGGGATTTTCTCTCAATAGGTTTATTTGTGTTGAATATATTGGAATTAAATTTATGAGCTTGTTATACATCCAATAAAGAAAAATACAGATGCAATGTAGGATATATTGGACTGACTAGGCTTTTCTGATCGCACCCTTCTTCTCATGTGTTTACGTAGCTTCACTGTAAGTAGGAATCCCATCATGAAATTTACAGTTATTAATTTTATGCAGCACAGCATGTCCCTATATCTTAGCTTTGGGATGTGGTAGGGCAAAAATTACCACACCACTGTTTTCGTCAGGACCTCTCTGACACACGGTGTGGGTTTGAAGAAGAGCTGAGGAGGTCACATATTTCACCCAAAAAAACACTAAGAGGTACCCCTTTGTGTTTTTTTAGACTAAATTTTTGACCATCTCAGATTTCTTCCAAACTCACGATGTTGATTAGGCAGGTCCTGACTTACACAAAGGTGTGATTATTTTCAGCCTATCTCGTCCCAAAGCTGAGATATGAGGACAAACTTAACTGGGATTTTCTCTTAATAGGTTTATTGGTGTTGAATATATTGGAATTAAATTTATGAGCTTTTTATACGTCCAATAAAGCAAAATACAGATGCAATGTAGGATATATTGGACTGACTAGGCTTTTCTGATCGCACCCTTCTACTCATGTGTTTACCTAGCTTCACTGGAAGTAGGATTCCCATCATGAAATTTACAGTTATTAATTTTATGCAGCACAGCATGTCCCTATATCTTAGCTTTGGGATGTGGTAGGGCAACAATTACCACACCACTGTCTTCGTCAGGACCTCTCTGACACACGGTGTGGGTTTGAAGAAGATCTGAAGAGGTCACATATTTCACCAAAAAAAACACTAAGGGGTACCCCTTTGTGTTTTTTTAGACTAAATTTTTGACCATCTCAGATTTCTTCCAAACTCACGATGTTGATTAGGCAGGTCCTGACTTACACAAAGGTGTGATTATTTTTAGCCTATCTCATCCTAAAGCTGAGATATGAGGACTAACTTAACTGGGATTTTCTCTCAATAGGTTTATTGGTGTTGAATATATTGGAATTAAATTTATGAGCTTGTTATACGTCCAATAAAGCAAAATACAGATGCAATGTAGGATATATTGGACTGACTAGGCTTTTCTGATCGCACCCTTCTACTCATGTGTTTACCTAGCTTCACAGGAAGTAGGAATCCCATCATGAAATTTACAGTTATACATTTTATGCAGCACAACATGTCCCTATATCTTAGCTTTGGGATGTGGTAGGGCAACAATTACCACACCATTGCCTTCGTCAGGACCTCTCTGACACACGGTGTGGGTTTGAAGAAGATCTGAAGAGGTTACATATTTCACCCAATAAAACACTAAGGGGTACCCCTTTGTGTTTTTTTAGACTAAATTTTTGACCATCTCAGATTTCTTCCAAACTCACGATGTTGATTAGGCAGGTCCTGACTTACACAAAGGTGTGATTATTTTCAGCCTATCTCATCCCAAAGCTGAGATATGAGGACAAACTTAACTGGGATTTTCTCTCAATAGGTTTATTGGTGTTGAATATATTGGAATTAAATTTATGAGCTTGTTATACGTCCAATAAAGCAAAATACAGATGCAATGTAGGATATATTGGACTGACTAGGCTTTTCTGATCGCACCCTTCTACTCATGTGTTTACCTAGCTTCACTGGAAGTAGGAATCCCATCATGAAATTTACAGTTATACATTTTATGCAGCACAACATGTCCCTATATCTCAGCTCTGGGATATGGTAGGGCAACAATTACCACACCACTGTCTTCGCCAGGACCTCCCTGACACACGGTGTGGGTTTGAAGAAGATCTGAAGAGGTCACATATTTCACCCAAAAAAACACTAAGAGGTACCCCTTTGTGTTTTTTTAGACTAAATTTTTGACCATCTCAGATTTCTTCCAAACTCACGATGTTGATTAGGCAGGTCCTGACTTACACAAAGATGTGATTATTTTCAGCCTATCTCGTCCCAAAGCTGAGATATGAGGACAAACTTAACTGGGATTTTCTCTTAATAGGTTTATTGATGTTGAATATATTGGAATTAAATTTATGAGCTTTTTATACGTCCAATAAAGCAAAATACAGATGCAATGTAGGATATATTGGACTGACTAGGCTTTTCTGATCGCACCCTTCTACTCATGTGTTTACCTAGCTTCACTGGAAGTAGGATTCCCATCATGAAATTTACAGTTATTAATTTTATGCAGCACAGCATGTCCCTATATCTTAGCTTTGGGATGTGGTAGGGCAAAAATTACCACACCACTGTTTTCGTCAGGACCTCTCTGACACACGGTGTGGGTTTGAAGAAGAGCTGAGGAGGTCACATATTTCACCCAAAAAAACACTAAGAGGTACCCCTTTGTGTTTTTTTAGACTAAATTTTTGACCATCTCAGATTTCTTCCAAACTCACGATGTTGATTAGGCAGGTACTGACTTACACAAAGGTGTGATTATTTTCAGCCTATCTCGTCCCAAAGCTGAGATATGAGGACAAACTTAACTGGGATTTTCTCTTAATAGGTTTATTGGTGTTGAATATATTGGAATTAAATTTATGAGCTTTTTATACGTCCAATAAAGCAAAATACAGATGCAATGTAGGATATATTGGACTGACTAGGCTTTTCTGATCGCACCCTTCTACTCATGTGTTTACCTAGCTTCACTGGAAGTAGGATTCCCATCATGAAATTTACAGTTATTAATTTTATGCAGCACAGCATGTCCCTATATCTTAGCTTTGGGATGTGGTAGGGCAACAATTACCACACCACTGTCTTCGTCAGGACCTCTCTGACACACGGTGTGGGTTTGAAGAAGATCTGAAGAGGTCACATATTTCACCAAAAAAAACACTAAGGGGTACCCCTTTGTGTTTTTTTAGACTAAATTTTTGACCATCTCAGATTTCTTCCAAACTCACGATGTTGATTAGGCAGGTCCTGACTTACACAAAGGTGTGATTATTTTTAGCCTATCTCATCCTAAAGCTGAGATATGAGGACTAACTTAACTGGGATTTTCTCTCAATAGGTTTATTGGTGTTGAATATATTGGAATTAAATTTATGAGCTTGTTATACGTCCAATAAAGCAAAATACAGATGCAATGTAGGATATATTGGACTGACTAGGCTTTTCTGATCGCACCCTTCTACTCATGTGTTTACCTAGCTTCACAGGAAGTAGGAATCCCATCATGAAATTTACAGTTATACATTTTATGCAGCACAACATGTCCCTATATCTTAGCTTTGGGATGTGGTAGGGCAACAATTACCACACCATTGCCTTCGTCAGGACCTCTCTGACACACGGTGTGGGTTTGAAGAAGATCTGAAGAGGTTACATATTTCACCCAATAAAACACTAAGGGGTACCCCTTTGTGTTTTTTTAGACTAAATTTTTGACCATCTCAGATTTCTTCCAAACTCACGATGTTGATTAGGCAGGTCCTGACTTACACAAAGGTGTGATTATTTTCAGCCTATCTCATCCCAAAGCTGAGATATGAGGACAAACTTAACTGGGATTTTCTCTCAATAGGTTTATTGGTGTTGAATATATTGGAATTAAATTTATGAGCTTGTTATACGTCCAATAAAGCAAAATACAGATGCAATGTAGGATATATTGGACTGACTAGGCTTTTCTGATCGCACCCTTCTACTCATGTGTTTACCTAGCTTCACTGGAAGTAGGAATCCCATCATGAAATTTACAGTTATACATTTTATGCAGCACAACATGTCCCTATATCTCAGCTCTGGGATATGGTAGGGCAACAATTACCACACCACTGTCTTCGTCAGGACCTCCCTGACACACGGTGTGGGTTTGAAGAAGATCTGAAGAGGTCACATATTTCACCCAAAAAAACACTAAGAGGTACCCCTTTGTGTTTTTTTAGACTAAATTTTTGACCATCTCAGATTTCTTCCAAACTCACGATGTTGATTAGGCAGGTCCTGACTTACACAAAGGTGTGATTATTTTCAGCCTATCTCGTCCCAAAGCTGAGATATGAGGACAAACTTAACTGGGATTTTCTCTTAATAGGTTTATTGATGTTGAATATATTGGAATTAAATTTATGAGCTTTTTATACGTCCAATAAAGCAAAATACAGATGCAATGTAGGATATATTGGACTGACTAGGCTTTTCTGATCGCACCCTTCTACTCATGTGTTTACCTAGCTTCACTGGAAGTAGGATTCCCATCATGAAATTTACAGTTATTAATTTTATGCAGCACAGCATGTCCCTATATCTTAGCTTTGGGATGTGGTAGGGCAACAATTACCACACCACTGTCTTCGTCAGGACCTCTCTGACACACGGTGTGGGTTTGAAGAAGATCTGAAGAGGTCACATATTTCACCAAAAAAAACACTAAGGGGTACCCCTTTGTGTTTTTTTAGACTAAATTTTTGACCATCTCAGATTTCTTCCAAACTCACGATGTTGATTAGGCAGGTCCTGACTTACACAAAGGTGTGATTATTTTTAGCCTATCTCATCCTAAAGCTGAGATATGAGGACTAACTTAACTGGGATTTTCTCTCAATAGGTTTATTGGTGTTGAATATATTGGAATTAAATTTATGAGCTTGTTATACGTCCAATAAAGCAAAATACAGATGCAATGTAGGATATATTGGACTGACTAGGCTTTTCTGATCGCACCCTTCTACTCATGTGTTTACCTAGCTTCACAGGAAGTAGGAATCCCATCATGAAATTTACAGTTATACATTTTATGCAGCACAACATGTCCCTATATCTTAGCTTTGGGATGTGGTAGGGCAACAATTACCACACCATTGCCTTCGTCAGGACCTCTCTGACACACGGTGTGGGTTTGAAGAAGATCTGAAGAGGTTACATATTTCACCCAATAAAACACTAAGGGGTACCCCTTTGTGTTTTTTTAGACTAAATTTTTGACCATCTCAGATTTCTTCCAAACTCACGATGTTGATTAGGCAGGTCCTGACTTACACAAAGGTGTGATTATTTTCAGCCTATCTCATCCCAAAGCTGAGATATGAGGACAAACTTAACTGGGATTTTCTCTCAATAGGTTTATTGGTGTTGAATATATTGGAATTAAATTTATGAGCTTGTTATACGTCCAATAAAGCAAAATACAGATGCAATGTAGGATATATTGGACTGACTAGGCTTTTCTGATCGCACCCTTCTACTCATGTGTTTACCTAGCTTCACTGGAAGTAGGAATCCCATCATGAAATTTACAGTTATACATTTTATGCAGCACAACATGTCCCTATATCTCAGCTCTGGGATGTGGTAGGGCAACAATTACCACACCACTGTCTTCGTCAGGACCTCCCTGACACACGGTGTGGGTTTGAAGAAGATCTGAAGAGGTCACATATTTCACCCAAAAAAACACTAAGAGGTACCCCTTTGTGTTTTTTTAGACTAAATTTTTGACCATCTCAGATTTCTTCCAAACTCACGATGTTGATTAGGCAGGTCCTGACTTACACAAAGGTGTGATTATTTTCAGCCTATCTCGTCCCAAAGCTGAGATATGAGGACAAACTTAACTGGGATTTTCTCTTAATAGGTTTATTGGTGTTGAATATATTGGAATTAAATTTATGAGCTTTTTATACGTCCAATAAAGCAAAATACAGATGCAATGTAGGATATATTGGACTGACTAGGCTTTTCTGATCGCACCCTTCTATTCATGTGTTTACCTAGCTTCACTGGAAGTAGGATTCCCATCATGAAATTTACAGTTATTAAATTTATGCAGCACAGCATGTCCCTATATCTTAGCTTTGGGATGTGGTAGGGCAACAATTACCACACCACTGTCTTCGTCAGG
Organism: Hoplias malabaricus; assembly: GCF_029633855.1. Lineage (NCBI taxonomy): Eukaryota > Metazoa > Chordata > Actinopteri > Characiformes > Erythrinidae > Hoplias > Hoplias malabaricus. The sequence continues at coordinate 89,784,583 of NC_089820.1, read as the reverse complement.
ACCTCTCTGACACACGGTGTGGGTTTGAAGAAGATCTGAAGAGGTCACATATTTCACCAAAAAAAACACTAAGGGGTACCCCTTTGTGTTTTTTTAGACTAAATTTTTGACCATCTCAGATTTCTTCCAAACTCACGATGTTGATTAGGCAGGTCCTGACTTACACAAAGGTGTGATTATTTTTAGCCTATCTCATCCTAAAGCTGAGATATGAGGACTAACTTAACTGCGATTTTCTCTCAATAGGTTTATTGGTGTTGAATATATTGGAATTAAATTTATGAGCTTGTTATACGTCCAATAAAGCAAAATACAGATGCAATGTAGGATATATTGGACTGACTAGGCTTTTCTGATCGCACCCTTCTACTCATGTGTTTACCTAGCTTCACAGGAAGTAGGAATCCCATCATGAAATTTACAGTTATACATTTTATGCAGCACAACATGTCCCTATATCTTAGCTTTGGGATGTGGTAGGGCAACAATTACCACACCATTGCCTTCGTCAGGACCTCTCTGACACACGGTGTGGGTTTGAAGAAGATCTGAAGAGGTTACATATTTCACCCAATAAAACACTAAGGGGTACCCCTTTGTGTTTTTTTAGACTAAATTTTTGACCATCTCAGATTTCTTCCAAACTCACGATGTTGATTAGGCAGGTCCTGACTTACACAAAGGTGTGATTATTTTCAGCCTATCTCATCCCAAAGCTGAGATATGAGGACAAACTTAACTGGGATTTTCTCTCAATAGGTTTATTGGTGTTGAATATATTGGAATTAAATTTATGAGCTTGTTATACGTCCAATAAAGCAAAATACAGATGCAATGTAGGATATATTGGACTGACTAGGCTTTTCTGATCGCACCCTTCTACTCATGTGTTTACCTAGCTTCACTGGAAGTAGGATTCCCATCATGAAATTTACAGTTATTAATTTTATGCAGCACAGCATGTCCCTATATCTTAGCTTTGGGATGTGGTAGGGCAACAATTACCACACCACTGTCTTCGTCAGGACCTCTCTGACACACGGTGTGGGTTTGAAGAAGATCTGAAGAGGTCACATATTTCACCAAAAAAAACACTAAGGGGTACCCCTTTGTGTTTTTTTAGACTAAATTTTTGACCATCTCAGATTTCTTCCAAACTCACGATGTTGATTAGGCAGGTCCTGACTTACACAAAGGTGTGATTATTTTTAGCCTATCTCATCCTAAAGCTGAGATATGAGGACTAACTTAACTGGGATTTTCTCTCAATAGGTTTATTGGTGTTGAATATATTGGAATTAAATTTATGAGCTTGTTATACGTCCAATAAAGCAAAATACAGATGCAATGTAGGATATATTGGACTGACTAGGCTTTTCTGATCGCACCCTTCTACTCATGTGTTTACCTAGCTTCACAGGAAGTAGGAATCCCATCATGAAATTTACAGTTATACATTTTATGCAGCACAACATGTCCCTATATCTTAGCTTTGGGATGTGGTAGGGCAACAATTACCACACCATTGCCTTCGTCAGGACCTCTCTGACACACGGTGTGGGTTTGAAGAAGATCTGAAGAGGTCACATATTTCACCCAATAAAACACTAAGGGGTACCCCTTTGTGTTTTTTTAGACTAAATTTTTGACCATCTCAGATTTCTTCCAAACTCACGATGTTGATTAGGCAGGTCCTGACTTACACAAAGGTGTGATTATTTTCAGCCTATCTCATCCCAAAGCTGAGATATGAGGACAAACTTAACTGGGATTTTCTCTCAATAGGTTTATTGGTGTTGAATATATTGGAATTAAATTTATGAGCTTGTTATACGTCCAATAAAGCAAAATACAGATGCAATGTAGGATATATTGGACTGACTAGGCTTTTCTGATCGCACCCTTCTACTCATGTGTTTACCTAGCTTCACTGGAAGTAGGATTCCCATCATGAAATTTACAGTTATACATTTTATGCAGCACAGCATGTCCCTATATCTTAGCTTTGGGATGTGGTAGGACAAAAATTACCACACCACTGTCTTCGTCAGGACCTCCCTGACACACGGTGTGGGTTTGAACAAGATCTGAAGAGGTCACATATTTCACCCAAAAAACACTAAGGGGTACCCCTTTGTGTTTTTTCAGACTAAATTTTTGACCATCTCAGATTTCTTCCAAACTCACAATGTTCATTAGGCAGGTCCTGACTTACACAAAGGTGTGATTATTTTCAGCCTATCTCATCCCAAAGCTGAGATATGAGGACACACTGAACTGGGATTTTCTCTCAATAGGTTTATTGGTTTTGAATATATTGGAATTAAATTCATGAGCTTTTTATACGTCCAATAAAGCAAAATACAGATGCAATGTAGGATATATTGGACTGACTAGGCTTTTCTGATCGCACCCTTCTACTCATGTGTTTACCTAGCTTCACTGGAAGTAGGAATCCCATCATGAAATTTACAGTTATACATTTTATGCAGCACAACATGTCCCTATATCTCAGCTCTGGGATGTGGTAGGGCAACAATTACCACACCACTGTCTTCGTCAGGACCTCCCTGACACACGGTGTGGGTTTGAAGAAGATCTGAAGAGGTCACATATTTCACCCAAAAAAACTAAGGGGTACCCCTTTGTGTTTTTTCAGACTAAATTTTTGACCGTCTCAGATTTCTTCCAAACTCACGATGTTGATTAGGCAGGTCCTGACTTACACAAAGGTGTGATTATTTTCAGCCTATCTCATCCCAAAGCTGAGATATGAGGACACACTGAACTGGGATTTTCTCTCAATAGGTTTATTGGTGTTGAATATATTGGAATTAAATTCATGAGCTTTTTATACGTCCAATAAAGCAAAATACAGATGCAATGTAGGATATATTGGACTGACTAGGCTTTTCTGATCGCACCCTTCTACTCATGTGTTTACCTAGCTTCACTGGAAGTAGGAATCCCATCATGAAATTTACAGTTATACATTTTATGCAGCACAACATGTCCCTATATCTCAGCTCTGGGATGTGGTAGGGCAACAATTACCACACCACTGTCTTCGTCAGGACCTCCCTGACACACGGTGTGGGTTTGAAGAAGATCTGAAGAGGTCACATATTTCACCCAAAAAAACTAAGGGGTACCCCTTTGTGTTTTTTCAGACTAAATTTTTGACCGTCTCAGATTTCTTCCAAACTCACGATGTTGATTAGGCAGGTCCTGACTTACACAAAGGTGTGATTATTTTCAGCCTATCTCATCCCAAAGCTGAGATATGAGGACAAACTTAACTGGGATTTTCTCTTAATAGGTTTATTGGTGTTGAATATATTGGAATTAAATTTATGAGCTTTTTATACGTCCAATAAAGCAAAATACAGATGCAATGTAGGATATATTGGACTGACTAGGCTTTTCTGATCGCACCCTTCTACTCATGTGTTTACCTAGCTTCACTGGAAGTAGGATTCCCATCATGAAATTTACAGTTATTAATTTTATGCAGCACAGCATGTCCCTATATCTTAGCTTTGGGATGTGGTAGGGCAACAATTACCACACCACTGTCTTCGTCAGGACCTCTCTGACACACGGTGTGGGTTTGAAGAAGATCTGAAGAGGTCACATATTTCACCAAAAAAAACACTAAGGGGTACCCCTTTGTGTTTTTTTAGACTAAATTTTTGACCATCTCAGATTTCTTCCAAACTCACGATGTTGATTAGGCAGGTCCTGACTTACACAAAGGTGTGATTATTTTTAGCCTATCTCATCCTAAAGCTGAGATATGAGGACTAACTTAACTGGGATTTTCTCTCAATAGGTTTATTGGTGTTGAATATATTGGAATTAAATTTATGAGCTTGTTATACGTCCAATAAAGCAAAATACAGATGCAATGTAGGATATATTGGACTGACTAGGCTTTTCTGATCGCACCCTTCTACTCATGTGTTTACCTAGCTTCACAGGAAGTAGGAATCCCATCATGAAATTTACAGTTATACATTTTATGCAGCACAACATGTCCCTATATCTTAGCTTTGGGATGTGGTAGGGCAACAATTACCACACCATTGCCTTCGTCAGGACCTCTCTGACACACGGTGTGGGTTTGAAGAAGATCTGAAGAGGTCACATATTTCACCCAATAAAACACTAAGGGGTACCCCTTTGTGTTTTTTTAGACTAAATTGTTGACCATCTCAGATTTCTTCCAAACTCACGATGTTGATTAGGCAGGTCCTGACTTACACAAAGGTGTGATTATTTTCAGCCTATCTCATCCCAAAGCTGAGATATGAGGACAAACTTAACTGGGATTTTCTCTCAATAGGTTTATTGGTGTTGAATATATTGGAATTAAATTTATGAGCTTGTTATACGTCCAATAAAGCAAAATACAGATGCAATGTAGGATATATTGGACTGACTAGGCTTTTCTGATCGCACCCTTCTACTCATGTGTTTACCTAGCTTCACTGGAAGTAGGATTCCCATCATGAAATTTACAGTTATACATTTTATGCAGCACAGCATGTCCCTATATCTTAGCTTTGGGATGTGGTAGGACAAAAATTACCACACCACTGTCTTCGTCAGGACCTCCCTGACACACGGTGTGGGTTTGAACAAGATCTGAAGAGGTCACATATTTCACCCAAAAAACACTAAGGGGTACCCCTTTGTGTTTTTTCAGACTAAATTTTTGACCATCTCAGATTTCTTCCAAACTCACAATGTTCATTAGGCAGGTCCTGACTTACACAAAGGTGTGATTATTTTCAGCCTATCTCATCCCAAAGCTGAGATATGATGACTAACGTAACTTGGATTTTCTCTCAATGGGTTTATTGGTGTTGAATATATTGGAATTAAATTTATGAGCTTTTTATACATCCAATAAAGCAAAATACAGATGCAATGTAGGATATATTGGACTGACTAGGCTTTTCTGATCGCACCCTTCTACTCTTGTGTTTACCTAGCTTCACTGGAAGTAGGAATCCCATCATGAAATTTACAGTTATACATTTTATGCAGCACAACATGTCCCTATATCTCAGTTTTGGGATGTGGTAGGGCAACAATTACGACACCACTGTCTTTGTGAGGACCTCCCTGTCACACGGTGTGGGGTTGAAGAAGATCTGAGGAGGTCACATATTTCACCCAAAAAAACACTAAGGGGTACCCCTTTGTGTTTTTTTAGACTAAATTTTTGACCGTTTCAGATTTCTTCCAAACTCACGATGTTGATTAAACAGGTCCTGACTTACACAGTGGTGTGATTATTTTCAGCCTATCTCATCCCAAAGCTGAGATTTGATGACTAACGTAACTTGGATTTTCTCTCAATAGGTTTATTGGTGTTGAATATTTTGGAATTAAATTTATGAGCTTGTTATATGTCCAATAAAGCATAATACAGATGCAATGTAGGATATATTGGACTGACTAGGCTTTTCTGATCACACCCTTCTACTCTTGTGTTTACCTAGCTTCACTGGAAGTAGGAATCCCATCATGAAATTTACAGTTATACATTTTATGCAGCACAACATGTCCATATATCTTAGCTTTGGGATGTGGTAGGGCAACAATTACCACACCACTGTCTTCGTCAGGACATCCCTGACACACGGTGTGGGTTTGAAGATGATCTGAGGAGGTCACATATTTCACCCAAAAAAAAAAAAATTAAGGGGTACCCCTTTGTGTTTTTTTAGACTAAATTTTTGACCATCTCAGATTTCTTTCAAACTCACGATGTTGATTAGGCAGGTCCTGATTTACACAAAGGTGTGATTATTTTCAGCCTATCTCATCCCAAATCTGAGATATGAGGACAAACTTAACTGGGATTTTCTCTCAATAGGTTTATTGGTCTTGAATATATTGGAATTTAATTCATGAGCTTTTTATATGTCCAATAAAGCAAAATACAGATGCAATGTAGGATATATTGGACTGACTAGGCTTTTCTGATCGCACACTTCTACTCTTGTGTTTACCTAGCTTCACTGGAAGTAGGAATCCCATCATGAAATTTACAGTTATACATTTTATGCAGCACAACATGTCCCTATATCTCAGCTTTGGGATGTGGTAGTGCAACAATTACCACACCACTGTCTTTGTCAGGACCTCCCTGACATACGGTGTGAGATTGAAGAAGATCTGAGGAGGTCACATATTTCACCCAAAAAAACACTAAGGGGTACCCCTTTGTGTTTTTTTAGACTAAATTTTTGACCGTCTCAGATTTCTTCCAAACTCACGATGTTCATTAGGCAGGTCCTGACTTACACAAAGGTGTAATTATTTTCAGCCTATCTCATCCCAAAGCTGAGATATGAGGACAAACTTAACTGGGATTTTCTCTCAATAGGTTTATTGGTGTTGAACATATTGGAATTAAATTTATGAGCTTTTTATACGTCCAATAAAGCAAAATACAGATGCAATGTAGGATATATTGGACTGACTAGGCTTTTCTGATCGCACCCTTCTACTCTTGTGTTTACCTAGCTTCACTGGAAGTAGGAATCCCATCATGAAATTTACAGTTATACATTTTATGCAGCACAAAATGTCTCTATATCTCAGTTTTGGGATGTGGTAGGGCAACAATTATGACACCACTGTCTTTGTGAGGACCTCCCTGTCACACGGTGTGGGGTTGAAGAAGATCTGAGGAGGTCACATATTTCACCCAAAAAAACACTGAGGGGTACCCCTTTGTGTTTTTTTAGACTAAATTTTTGACCGTTTCAGATTTCTTCCAAACTCACAATGTTGATTAAGCAGGTCTTGACTTACACAGTGGTGTGATTATTTTCAGCCTATCTCATCCCAAAGCTGAGATTTGATGACTAACGTAACTTGTATTTTCTCTCAATAGGTTTATTGGTGTTGAATATTTTGGAATTAAATTTATGAGCTTGTTATATGTCCAATAAAGCATAATACAGATGCAATGTAGGATATATTGGACTGACTAGGCTTTTCTGATCACACCCTTCTACTCTTGTGTTTACCTAGCTTCACTGGAAGTAGGAATCCCATCATGAAATTTACAGTTATACATTTTATGCAGCACAACATGTCCATATATCTTAGCTTTGGGATGTGGTAGGGCAACAATTACCACACCACTGTCTTCGTCAGGACATCCCTGACACACGGTGTGGGTTTGAAGAAGATCTGAGGAGGTCACATATTTCACCCAAAAAAAAAAAAAATTAAGGGGTACCCCTTTGTGTTTTTTTAGACTAAATTTTTGACCATCTCAGATTTCTTTCAAACTCACGATGTTGATTAGGCAGGTCCTGATTTACACAAAGGTGTGATTATTTTCAGCCTATCTCATCCCAAATCTGAGATATGAGGACAAACTTAACTGGGATTTTCTCTCAATAGGTTTATTGGTCTTGAATATATTGGAATTTAATTCATGAGCTTTTTATATGTCCAATAAAGCAAAATACAGATGCAATGTAGGATATATTGGACTGACTAGGCTTTTCTGATCGCACACTTCTACTCTTGTGTTTACCTAGCTTCACTGGAAGTAGGAATCCCATCATGAAAGTTACAGTTATACATTTTATGCAGCACAACATGTCCCTATATCTCAGCTTTGGGATGTGGTAGGGCAACAATTACCACACCACTGTCTTTGTCAGGACCTCCCTGACATACGGTGTGAGATTGAAGAAGATCTGAGGAGGTCACATATTTCACCCAAAAAAACACTAAGGGGTACCCCTTTGTGTTTTTTTAGACTAAATTTTTGACCGTCTCAGATTTCTTCCAAACTCACGATGTTCATTAGGCAGGTCCTGACTTACACAAAGGTGTAATTATTTTCAGCCTATCTCATCCCAAAGCTGAGATATGAGGACAAACTTAACTGGGATTTTCTCTCAATAGGTTTATTGGTGTTGAACATATTGGAATTAAATTTATGAGCTTTTTATACGTCCAATAAAGCAAAATACAGATGCAATGTAGGATATATTGGACTGACTAGGCTTTTCTGATCGCACCCTTCTACTCTTGTGTTTACCTAGCTTCACTGGAAGTAGGAATCCCATCATGAAATTTACAGTTATACATTTTATGCAGCACAACATGTCTCTATATCTCAGTTTTGGGATGTGGTAGGGCAACAATTATGACACCACTGTCTTTGTGAGGACCTCCCTGTCACACGGTGTGGGGTTGAAGAAGATCTGAGGAGGTCACATATTTCACCCAAAAAAACACTGAGGGGTACCCCTTTGTGTTTTTTTAGACTAAATTTTTGACCGTTTCAGATTTCTTCCAAACTCACAATGTTGATTAAGCAGGTCCTGACTTACACAGTGGTGTGATTATTTTCAGCCTATCTCATCCCAAAGCTGAGATATGATGACTAACGTAACTTGGATTTTCTCTCAATGGGTTTATTGGTGTTGAATATATTGGAATTAAATTTATGAGCTTTTTATCCATCCAATAAAGCAAAATACAGATGCAATGTAGGATATATTGGACTGACTAGGCTTTTCTGATCGCACCCTTCTACTCTTGTGTTTACCTAGCTTCACTGGAAGTAGGAATCCCATCATGAAATTTACAGTTATACATTTTATGCAGCACAACATGTCCCTATATCTTAGCTTTGGGATGTGGTAGGGCAACAATTACCACACCACTGTCTTCGTCAGGACCTCCCTGACACACGGTGTGGGTTTGAAGAAGATCTGAGGAGGTCACATATTTCACCCAAAAAAAAAAATTAAGGGGTACCCCTTTGTGTTTTTTTAGACTAAATTTTTGACCGTCTCAGATTTCTTCCAAACTCACGATGTTCATTAGGCAGGTCCTGACTTACACAAAGGTGTAATTATTTTCAGCCTATCTCATCCCAAAGCTGAGATATGAGGACAAACTTAACTGGGATTTTCTCTCATTAGGTTTATTGGTCTTGAATATATTGGAATTTAATTCATGAGCTTTTTATATGTCCAATAAAGCAAAATACAGATGCAATGTAGGATATATTGGACTGACTAGGCTTTTCTGATCGCACCCTTCTACTCTTGTGTTTACCTAGCTTCACTGGAAGTAGGAATCCCATCATGAAATTTACAGTTATACATTTTATGCAGCACAACATGTTCCTAAATCTCACCTTTGGGATGTGGTAGGGCAACAATTACCACACCACTGTCTTTGTCAGGACCTCCCTGACACAAGGTGTGAGATTGAAGAAGATCTGAGTAGGTCACATATTTCACCCAAAAACACAATAAGGGGTACCCATTTGTGTTTTTTAGACTAAATTTTTGACCGTCTTAGATTTCTTCCAAACTCACGATGTTGATTAGGCAGGTCCTGACTTACACAGGGGTGTGATTATTTTCAGCCTATCTCATCCCAAAGCTGAGATATGAGGATTAACGTAACTTGGATTTTCTCTCAATAGGTTTATTGGTGTTGAATATATTGGAATTAAATTTATGAGCTTTTTATACATCCAATAAAGCAAAATACAGATGCAATGTAGGATATATTGGACTGACTAGGCTTTTCTGATCGCACCCTTCTACTCTTGTGTTTACCTAGCTTCACTGGAAGTAGGAATCCCATCATGAAATTTACAGTTATACATTTTATGCAGCACAACATGTCCCTATATCTCAGCTTTGGGATGTGGTAGGGCAACAATTACCACACCACTGTCTTTGTCAGGACCTCCCTGACATACGGTGTGAGATTGAAGAAGATCTGAGGAGGTCACACATTTCACCCAAAAAAACACTAAGGGGTACCCCTTTGTGTTTTTTTAGACTAAATTTTTGACCGTCTCAGATTTCTTCCAAACTCACGATGTTCATTAGGCAGGTCCTGACTTACACAAAGGTGTAATTATTTTCAGCCTATCTCATCCCAAAGCTGAGATATGAGGACAAACTTAACTGGGATTTTCTCTCAATAGGTTTATTGGTGTTGAACATATTGGAATTAAATTTATGAGCTTTTTATACGTCCAATAAAGCAAAATACAGATGCAATGTAGGATATATTGGACTGACTAGGCTTTTCTGATCGCACCCTTCTACTCTTGTGTTTACCTAGCTTCACTGGAAGTAGGAATCCCATCATGAAATTTACAGTTATACATTTTATGCAGCACAACATGTCTCTATATCTCAGTTTTGGGATGTGGTAGGGCAACAATTACGACACCACTGTCTTTGTGAGGACCTCCCTGTCACACGGTGTGGGGTTGAAGAAGATCTGAGGAGGTCACATATTTCACCCAAAAAAACACTGAGGGGTACCCCTTTGTGTTTTTTTAGACTAAATTTTTGACCGTTTCAGATTTCTTTCAAACTCACGATGTTCATTAGGCAGGTCCTGACTTACACAAAGGTGTGATTATTTTCAGCCTATCTCATCCCAAATCTGAGATATGAGGACAATCTTAACTGGGATTTTCTCTCAATAGGTTTATTGGTCTTGAATATATTGGAATTAAATTTATGAGCTTTTTATACGTCCAATAAAGCAAAATACAGATGCAATGGAGGATATATTGGACTGACTAGGCTTTTCTGATCGCACCCTTCTACTCTTGTGTTTACCTAGCTTCACTGGAAGTAGGAATCCCATCATGAAATTTACAGTTATACATTTTATGCAGCACAACATGTCCCTATATCTCAGCTTTGGGATGTGGTAGGGCAACAATTACCACACCACTGTCTTTGTCAGGACCTCCCTGACACACGGTGTGAGATTGAAGAAGATCTGAGTAGGTCACATATTTCACCCAAAAAAACACTAAGGGGTACCCCTTTGTGTTTTTTTAGACTAAATTTTTGACCGTTTCAGATTTCTTCCAAACTCACGATGTTGATTAAACAGGTCCTGACTTACACAGTGGTGTGATTATTTTCAGCCTATCTCATCCCAAAGCTGAGATTTGATGACTAACGTAACTTGGATTTTCTCTCAATAGGTTTATTGGTGTTGAATATTTTGGAATTAAATTTATGAGCTTGTTATATGTCCAATAAAGCATAATACAGATGCAATGTAGGATATATTGGACTGACTAGGCTTTTCTGATCACACCCTTCTACTCTTGTGTTTACCTAGCTTCACTGGAAGTAGGAATCCCATCATGAAATTTACAGTTATACATTTTATGCAGCACAACATGTCCATATATCTTAGCTTTGGGATGTGGTAGGGCAACAATTACCACACCACTGTCTTCGTCAGGACATCCCTGACACACGGTGTGGGTTTGAAGAAGATCTGAGGAGGTCACATATTTCACCCAAAAAAAAAAAAATTAAGGGGTACCCCTTTGTGTTTTTTTAGACTAAATTTTTGACCATCTCAGATTTCTTTCAAACTCACGATGTTGATTAGGCAGGTCCTGATTTACACAAAGGTGTGATTATTTTCAGCCTATCTCATCCCAAATCTGAGATATGAGGACAAACTTAACTGGGATTTTCTCTCAATAGGTTTATTGGTGTTGAATATATTGGAATTAAATTTATGAGCTTTTTATACATCCAATAAAGCAAAATACAGATGCAATGTAGGATATATTGGACTGACTAGGCTTTTCTGATCGCACCCTTCTACTCTTGTGTTTACCTAGCTTCACTGGAAGTAGGAATCCCATCATGAAATTTACAGTTATACATTTTATGCAGCACAACATGTCCCTATATCTCAGCTTTGGGATGTGGTAGGGCAACAATTACCACACCACTGTCTTTGTCAGGACCTCCCTGACATACGGTGTGAGATTGAAGAAGATCTGAGGAGGTCACATATTTCACCCAAAAAAACACTAAGGGGTACCCCTTTGTGTTTTTTTAGACTAAATTTTTGACCGTCTCAGATTTCTTCCAAACTCACGATGTTCATTAGGCAGGTCCTGACTTACACAAAGGTGTAATTATTTTCAGCCTATCTCATCCCAAAGCTGAGATATGAGGACAAACTTAACTGGGATTTTCTCTCAATAGGTTTATTGGTGTTGAACATATTGGAATTAAATTTATGAGCTTTTTATACGTCCAATAAAGCAAAATACAGATGCAATGTAGGATATATTGGACTGACTAGGCTTTTCTGATCGCACCCTTCTACTCTTGTGTTTACCTAGCTTCACTGGAAGTAGGAATCCCATCATGAAATTTACAGTTATACATTTTATGCAGCACAACATGTCTCTATATCTCAGTTTTGGGATGTGGTAGGGCAACAATTATGACACCACTGTCTTTGTGAGGACCTCCCTGTCACACGGTGTGGGGTTGAAGAAGATCTGAGGATGTCACATATTTCACCCAAAAAAACACTGAGGGGTACCCCTTTGTGTTTTTTTAGACAAAATTTTTGACCGTTTCAGATTTCTTCCAAACTCACAATGTTGATTAAGCAGGTCCTGACTTACACAGTGGTGTGATTATTTTCAGCCTATCTCATCCCAAAGCTGAGATATGATGACTAACGTAACTTGGATTTTCTCTCAATGGGTTTATTGGTGTTGAATATATTGGAATTAAATTTATGAGCTTTTTATCCGTCCAATAAAGCAAAATACAGATGCAATGTAGGATATATTGGACTGACTAGGCTTTTCTGATCGCACCCTTCTACTCTTGTGTTAACCTAGCTTCACTGGAAGTAGGAATCCCATCATGAAATTTACAGTTATACATTTTATGCAGCACAACATGTCCCTATATCTTAGCTTTGGGATGTGGTAGGGCAACAATTACCACACCACTGTTTTCGTCAGGACCTCCCTGACACACGGTGTGGGTTTGAAGATCTGAGGACGTCACATATTTCACCCAAAAAAAAACTAAGGGGTACCCCTTTGTGTTTGTTTAGACTAAATTTTTGACCGTCTCAGATTTCTTTCAAACTCACGATGTTCATTAGGCAGGTCCTGACTTACACAAAGGTGTGATTATTTTCAGCCTATCTCATCCCAAATCTGAGATATGAGGACAATCTTAACTGGGATTTTCTCTCAATAGGTTTATTGGTCTTGAATATATTGGAATTAAATTTATGAGCTTTTTATACGTCCAATAAAGCAAAATACAGATGCAATGGAGGATATATTGGACTGACTAGGCTTTTCTGATCGCACCCTTCTACTCTTGTGTTTACCTAGCTTCACTGGAAGTAGGAATCCCATCATGAAATTTACAGTTATACATTTTATGCAGCACAACATGTCCCTATATCTCAGCTTTGGGATGTGGTAGGGCAACAATTACCACACCACTGTCTTTGTCAGGACCTCCCTGACACACGGTGTGAGATTGAAGAAGATCTGAGTAGGTCACATATTTCACCCAAAAAAACACTAAGGGGTACCCCTTTGTGTTTTTTAGACTAAATTTTTGACCGTCTCAGATTTCTTCCAAACTCACGATGTTGATTAGGCAGGTCCTGACTTACACAGGAGTGTGATTATTTTCAGCCTATCTCATCCCAAAGCTGAGATATGAGGATTAACGTAACTTGGATTTTCTCTCAATAGGTTTATTGGTGTTGAATATATTGGAATTAAATTTATGAGCTTTTTATACATCCAATAAAGCAAAATACAGATGCAATGTAGGATATATTGGACTGACTAGGCTTTTCTGATCGCACCCTTCTACTCTTGTGTTTACCTAGCTTCACTGGAAGTAGGAATCCCATCATGAAATTTACAGTTATACATTTTATGCAGCACAACATGTCCCTATATCTCAGCTTTGGGATGTGGTAGGGCAACAATTACCACACCACTGTCTTTGTCAGGACCTCCCTGACATACGGTGTGAGATTGAAGAAGATCTGAGGAGGTCACATATTTCACCCAAAAAAACACTAAGGGGTACCCCTTTGTGTTTTTTTAGACTAAATTTTTGACCGTCTCAGATTTCTTCCAAACTCACGATGTTCATTAGGCAGGTCCTGACTTACACAAAGGTGTAATTATTTTCAGCCTATCTCATCCCAAAGCTGAGATATGAGGACAAACTTAACTGGGATTTTCTCTCAATAGGTTTATTGGTGTTGAACATATTGGAATTAAATTTATGAGCTTTTTATACGTCCAATAAAGCAAAATACAGATGCAATGTAGGATATATTGGACTGACTAGGCTTTTCTGATCGCACCCTTCTACTCTTGTGTTTACCTAGCTTCACTGGAAGTAGGAATCCCATCATGAAATTTACAGTTATACATTTTATGCAGCACAACATGTCTCTATATCTCAGTTTTGGGATGTGGTAGGGCAACAATTATGACACCACTGTCTTTGTGAGGACCTCCCTGTCACACGGTGTGGGGTTGAAGAAGATCTGAGGAGGTCACATATTTCACCCAAAAAAACACTGAGGGGTACCCCTTTGTGTTTTTTTAGACTAAATTTTTGACCGTTTCAGATTTCTTCCAAACTCACAATGTTGATTAAGCAGGTCCTGACTTACACAGTGGTGTGATTATTTTCAGCCTATCTCATCCCAAAGCTGAGATATGATGACTAACGTAACTTGGATTTTCTCTCAATGGGTTTATTGGTGTTGAATATATTGGAATTAAATTTATGAGCTTTTTATCCGTCCAATAAAGCAAAATACAGATGCAATGTAGGATATATTGGACTGACTAGGCTTTTCTGATCGCACCCTTCTACTCTTGTGTTTACCTAGCTTCACTGGAAGTAGGAATCCCATCATGAAATTTACAGTTATACATTTTATGCAGCACAACATGTCCCTATATCTTAGCTTTGGGATGTGGTAGGGCAACAATTACCACACCACTGTCTTCGTCAGGACCTCCCTGACACACGGTGTGGGTTTGAAGATCTGAGGACGTCACATATTTCACCCAAAAAAAAACTAAGGGGTACCCCTTTGTGTTTGTTTAGACTAAATTTTTGACCGTCTCAGATTTCTTTCAAACTCACGATGTTCATTAGGCAGGTCCTGACTTACACAAAGGTGTGATTATTTTCAGCCTATCTCATCCCAAATCTGAGATATGAGGACAATCTTAACTGGGATTTTCTCTCAATAGGTTTATTGGTCTTGAATATATTGGAATTAAATTTATGAGCTTTTTATACGTCCAATAAAGCAAAATACAGATGCAATGGAGGATATATTGGACTGACTAGGCTTTTCTGATCGCACCCTTCTACTCTTGTGTTTACCTAGCTTCACTGGAAGTAGGAATCCCATCATGAAATTTACAGTTATACATTTTATGCAGCACAACATGTCCCTATATCTCAGCTTTGGGATGTGGTAGGGCAACAATTACCACACCACTGTCTTTGTCAGGACCTCCCTGACACACGGTGTGAGATTGAAGAAGATCTGAGTAGGTCACATATTTCACCCAAAAAAACACTAAGGGGTACCCCTTTGTGTTTTTTAGACTAAATTTTTGACCGTCTCAGATTTCTTCCAAACTCACGATGTTGATTAGGCAGGTCCTGACTTACACAGGGGTGTGATTATTTTCAGCCTATCTCATCCCAAAGCTGAGATATGAGGATTAACGTAACTTGGATTTTCTCTCAATAGGTTTATTGGTGTTGAATATATTGGAATTAAATTTATGAGCTTTTTATACATCCAATAAAGCAAAATACAGATGCAATGTAGGATATATTGGACTGACTAGGCTTTTCTGATCGCACCCTTCTACTCTTGTGTTTACCTAGCTTCACTGGAAGTAGGAATCCCATCATGAAATTTACAGTTATACATTTTATGCAGCACAACATGTCCCTATATCTCAGCTTTGGGATGTGGTAGGGCAACAAATACCACACCACTGTCTTTGTCAGGACCTCCCTGACATACGGTGTGAGATTGAAGAAGATCTGAGGAGGTCACATATTTCACCCAAAAAAACACTAAGGGGTACCCCTTTGTGTTTTTTTAGACTAAATTTTTGACCGTCTCAGATTTCTTCCAAACTCACGATGTTGATTAGGCAGGTCCTGACTTACACAGGGGTGTGATTATTTTCAGCCTATCTCATCCCAAAGCTGAGATATGAGGATTAACGTAACTTGGATTTTCTCTCAATAGGTTTATTGGTGTTGAATATATTGGAATTAAATTTATGAGCTTTTTATACATCCAATAAAGCAAAATACAGATGCAATGTAGGATATATTGGACTGACTAGGCTTTTCTGATCGCACCCTTCTACTCTTGTGTTTACCTAGCTTCACTGGAAGTAGGAATCCCATCATGAAATTTACAGTTATACATTTTATGCAGCACAACATGTCCCTATATCTCAGCTTTGGGATGTGGTAGGGCAACAAATACCACACCACTGTCTTTGTCAGGACCTCCCTGACATACGGTGTGAGATTGAAGAAGATCTGAGGAGGTCACATATTTCACCCAAAAAAACACTAAGGGGTACCCCTTTGTGTTTTTTTAGACTAAATTTTTGACCGTCTCAGATTTCTTCCAAACTCACGATGTTCATTAGGCAGGTCCTGACTTACACAAAGGTGTAATTATTTTCAGCCTATCTCATCCCAAAGCTGAGATATGAGGACAAACTTAACTGGGATTTTCTCTCAATAGGTTTATTGGTGTTGAACATATTGGAATTAAATTTATGAGCTTTTTATACGTCCAATAAAGCAAAATACAGATGCAATGTAGGATATATTGGACTGACTAGGCTTTTCTGATCGCACCCTTCTACTCTTGTGTTTACCTAGCTTCACTGGAAGTAGGAATCCCATCATGAAATTTACAGTTATACATTTTATGCAGCACAACATGTCCCTATATCTCAGCTTTGGGATGTGGTAGGGCAACAATTACCACACCACTGTCTTTGTCAGGACCTCCCTGACACAAGGTGTGAGATTGAAGAAGATCTGAGTAGGTCACATATTTCACCCAAAAACACAATAAGGGGTACCCATTTGTGTTTTTTAGACTAAATTTTTGACCGTCTTAGATTTCTTCCAAACTCACGATGTTGATTAGGCAGGTCCTGACTTACACAGGGGTGTGATTATTTTCAGCCTATCTCATCCCAAAGCTGAGATATGAGGATTAACGTAACTTGGATTTTCTCTCAATAGGTTTATTGGTGTTGAATATATTGGAATTAAATTTATGAGCTTTTTATACGTCCAATAAAGCAAAATACAGATGCAATGTAGGATATATTGGACTGACTAGGCTTTTCTGATCGCACCCTTCTACTCTTGTGTTTACCTAGCTTCACTGGAAGTAGGAATCCCATCATGAAATTTACAGTTATACATTTTATGCAGCACAACATGTCCCTATATCTCAGCTTTGGGATGTGGTAGGGCAACAATTACCACACCACTGTCTTTGTCAGGACCTCCCTGACATACGGTGTGAGATTGAAGAAGATCTGAGGAGGTCACCTATTTCACCCAAAAAAACACTAAGGGGTACCCCTTTGTGTTTTTTTAGACTAAATTTTTGACCGTCTCAGATTTCTTCCAAACTCACGATGTTCATTAGGCAGGTCCTGACTTACACAAAGGTGTAATTATTTTCAGCCTATCTCATCCCAAAGCTGAGATATGAGGACAAACTTAACTGGGATTTTCTCTCAATAGGTTTATTGGTGTTGAACATATTGGAATTAAATTTATGAGCTTTTTATACGTCCAATAAAGCAAAATACAGATGCAATGTAGGATATATTGGACTGACTAGGCTTTTCTGATCGCACCCTTCTACTCTTGTGTTTACCTAGCTTCACTGGAAGTAGGAATCCCATCATGAAATTTACAGTTATACATTTTATGCAGCACAACATGTCTCTATATCTCAGTTTTGGGATGTGGTAGGGCAACAATTATGACACCACTGTCTTTGTGAGGACCTCCCTGTCACACGGTGTGGGGTTGAAGAAGATCTGAGGAGGTCACATATTTCACCCAAAAAAACACTGAGGGGTACCCCTTTGTGTTTTTTTAGACTAAATTTTTGACCGTTTCAGATTTCTTCCAAACTCACAATGTTGATTAAGCAGGTCCTGACTTACACAGTGGTGTGATTATTTTCAGCCTATCTCATCCCAAAGCTGAGATATGATGACTAACGTAACTTGGATTTTCTCTCAATGGGTTTATTGGTTTTGAATATATTGGAATTAAATTTATGAGCTTTTTATCCGTCCAATAAAGCAAAATACAGATGCAATGTAGGATATATTGGACTGACTAGGCTTTTCTGATCGCACCCTTCTACTCTTGTGTTTACCTAGCTTCACTGGAAGTAGGAATCCCATCATGAAATTTACAGTTATACATTTTATGCAGCACAACATGTCCCTATATCTTAGCTTTGGGATGTGGTAGGGCAACAATTACCACACCACTGTCTTCGTCAGGACCTCCCTGACACACGGTGTGGGTTTGAAGAAGATCTGAGGAGGTCACATATTTCACCCAAAAAAAAAAATTAAGGGGTACCCCTTTGTGTTTTTTTAGACTAAATTTTTGACCGTCTCAGATTTCTTCCAAACTCACGATGTTCATTAGGCAGGTCCTGACTTACACAAAGGTGTAATTATTTTCAGCCTATCTCATCCCAAAGCTGAGATATGAGGACAAACTTAACTGGGATTTTCTCTCAATAGGTTTATTGGTCTTGAATATATTGGAATTTAATTCATGAGCTTTTTATACGTCCAATAAAGTAAAATACAGATGCAATGTAGGATATATTGGACTGACTAGGCTTTTCTGATCGCACCCTTCTACTCTTGTGTTTACCTAGCTTCACTGGAAGTAGGAATCCCATCATGAAATTTACAGTTATACATTTTATGCAGCACAACATGTCCCTATATCTCAGCTTTGGGATGTGGTAGGGCAACAATTACCACACCACTGTCTTTGTCAGGACCTCCCTGACACAAGGTGTGAGATTGAAGAAGATCTGAGTAGGTCACATATTTCACCCAAAAACACAATAAGGGGTACCCATTTGTGTTTTTTAGACTAAATTTTTGACCGTCTTAGATTTCTTCCAAACTCACGATGTTGATTAGGCAGGTCCTGACTTACACAGGGGTGTGATTATTTTCAGCCTATCTCATCCCAAAGCTGAGATATGAGGATTAACGTAACTTGGATTTTCTCTCAATAGGTTTATTGGTGTTGAATATATTGGAATTAAATTTATGAGCTTTTTATACGTCCAATAAAGCAAAATACAGATGCAATGTAGGATATATTGGACTGACTAGGCTTTTCTGATCGCACCCTTCTACTCTTGTGTTTACCTAGCTTCACTGGAAGTAGGAATCCCATCATGAAATTTACAGTTATACATTTTATGCAGCACAACATGTCCCTATATCTCAGCTTTGGGATGTGGTAGGGCAACAATTACCACACCACTGTCTTTGTCAGGACCTCCCTGACATACGGTGTGAGATTGAAGAAGATCTGAGGAGGTCACCTATTTCACCCAAAAAAACACTAAGGGGTACCCCTTTGTGTTTTTTTAGACTAAATTTTTGACCGTCTCAGATTTCTTCCAAACTCACGATGTTCATTAGGCAGGTCCTGACTTACACAAAGGTGTAATTATTTTCAGCCTATCTCATCCCAAAGCTGAGATATGAGGACAAACTTAACTGGGATTTTCTCTCAATAGGTTTATTGGTGTTGAACATATTGGAATTAAATTTATGAGCTTTTTATACGTCCAATAAAGCAAAATACAGATGCAATGTAGGATATATTGGACTGACTAGGCTTTTCTGATCGCACCCTTCTACTCTTGTGTTTACCTAGCTTCACTGGAAGTAGGAATCCCATCATGAAATTTACAGTTATACATTTTATGCAGCACAACATGTCTCTATATCTCAGTTTTGGGATGTGGTAGGGCAACAATTATGACACCACTGTCTTTGTGAGGACCTCCCTGTCACACGGTGTGGGGTTGAAGAAGATCTGAGGAGGTCACATATTTCACCCAAAAAAACACTGAGGGGTACCCCTTTGTGTTTTTTTAGACTAAATTTTTGACCGTTTCAGATTTCTTCCAAACTCACAATGTTGATTAAGCAGGTCCTGACTTACACAGTGGTGTGATTATTTTCAGCCTATCTCATCCCAAAGCTGAGATATGATGACTAACGTAACTTGGATTTTCTCTCAATGGGTTTATTGGTTTTGAATATATTGGAATTAAATTTATGAGCTTTTTATCCGTCCAATAAAGCAAAATACAGATGCAATGTAGGATATATTGGACTGACTAGGCTTTTCTGATCGCACCCTTCTACTCTTGTGTTTACCTAGCTTCACTGGAAGTAGGAATCCCATCATGAAATTTACAGTTATACATTTTATGCAGCACAACATGTCCCTATATCTTAGCTTTGGGATGTGGTAGGGCAACAATTACCACACCACTGTCTTCGTCAGGACCTCCCTGACACACGGTGTGGGTTTGAAGAAGATCTGAGGAGGTCACATATTTCACCCAAAAAAAAAAATTAAGGGGTACCCCTTTGTGTTTTTTTAGACTAAATTTTTGACCGTCTCAGATTTCTTCCAAACTCACGATGTTCATTAGGCAGGTCCTGACTTACACAAAGGTGTAATTATTTTCAGCCTATCTCATCCCAAAGCTGAGATATGAGGACAAACTTAACTGGGATTTTCTCTCAATAGGTTTATTGGTCTTGAATATATTGGAATTTAATTCATGAGCTTTTTATATGTCCAATAAAGCAAAATACAGATGCAATGTAGGATATATTGGACTGACTAGGCTTTTCTGATCGCACCCTTCTACTCTTGTGTTTACCTAGCTTCACTGGAAGTAGGAATCCCATCATGAAATTTACAGTTATACATTTTATGCAGCACAACATGTCCCTATATCTCAGCTTTGGGATGTGGTAGGGCAACAATTACCACACCACTGTCTTTGTCAGGACCTCCCTGACACAAGGTGTGAGATTGAAGAAGATCTGAGTAGGTCACATATTTCACCCAAAAACACAATAAGGGGTACCCATTTGTGTTTTTTAGACTAAATTTTTGACCGTCTTAGATTTCTTCCAAACTCACGATGTTGATTAGGCAGGTCCTGACTTACACAGGGGTGTGATTATTTTCAGCCTATCTCATCCCAAAGCTGAGATATGAGGATTAACGTAACTTGGATTTTCTCTCAATAGGTTTATTGGTGTTGAATATATTGGAATTAAATTTATGAGCTTTTTATACGTCCAATAAAGCAAAATACAGATGCAATGTAGGATATATTGGACTGACTAGGCTTTTCTGATCGCACCCTTCTACTCTTGTGTTTACCTAGCTTCACTGGAAGTAGGAATCCCATCATGAAATTTACAGTTATACATTTTATGCAGCACAACATGTCCCTATATCTCAGCTTTGGGATGTGGTAGGGCAACAATTACCACACCACTGTCTTTGTCAGGACCTCCCTGACATACGGTGTGAGATTGAAGAAGATCTGAGGAGGTCACCTATTTCACCCAAAAAAACACTAAGGGGTACCCCTTTGTGTTTTTTTAGACTAAATTTTTGACCGTCTCAGATTTCTTCCAAACTCACGATGTTCATTAGGCAGGTCCTGACTTACACAAAGGTGTAATTATTTTCAGCCTATCTCATCCCAAAGCTGAGATATGAGGACAAACTTAACTGGGATTTTCTCTCAATAGGTTTATTGGTGTTGAACATATTGGAATTAAATTTATGAGCTTTTTATACGTCCAATAAAGCAAAATACAGATGCAATGTAGGATATATTGGACTGACTAGGCTTTTCTGATCGCACCCTTCTACTCTTGTGTTTACCTAGCTTCACTGGAAGTAGGAATCCCATCATGAAATTTACAGTTATACATTTTATGCAGCACAACATGTCTCTATATCTCAGTTTTGGGATGTGGTAGGGCAACAATTATGACACCACTGTCTTTGTGAGGACCTCCCTGTCACACGGTGTGGGGTTGAAGAAGATCTGAGGAGGTCACATATTTCACCCAAAAAAACACTGAGGGGTACCCCTTTGTGTTTTTTTAGACTAAATTTTTGACCGTTTCAGATTTCTTCCAAACTCACAATGTTGATTAAGCAGGTCCTGACTTACACAGTGGTGTGATTATTTTCAGCCTATCTCATCCCAAAGCTGAGATATGATGACTAACGTAACTTGGATTTTCTCTCAATGGGTTTATTGGTTTTGAATATATTGGAATTAAATTTATGAGCTTTTTATCCGTCCAATAAAGCAAAATACAGATGCAATGTAGGATATATTGGACTGACTAGGCTTTTCTGATCGCACCCTTCTACTCTTGTGTTTACCTAGCTTCACTGGAAGTAGGAATCCCATCATGAAATTTACAGTTATACATTTTATGCAGCACAACATGTCCCTATATCTTAGCTTTGGGATGTGGTAGGGCAACAATTACCACACCACTGTCTTCGTCAGGACCTCCCTGACACACGGTGTGGGTTTGAAGAAGATCTGAGGAGGTCACATATTTCACCCAAAAAAAAAAATTAAGGGGTACCCCTTTGTGTTTTTTTAGACTAAATTTTTGACCGTCTCAGATTTCTTCCAAACTCACGATGTTCATTAGGCAGGTCCTGACTTACACAAAGGTGTAATTATTTTCAGCCTATCTCATCCCAAAGCTGAGATATGAGGACAAACTTAACTGGGATTTTCTCTCAATAGGTTTATTGGTCTTGAATATATTGGAATTTAATTCATGAGCTTTTTATATGTCCAATAAAGCAAAATACAGATGCAATGTAGGATATATTGGACTGACTAGGCTTTTCTGATCGCACCCTTCTACTCTTGTGTTTACCTAGCTTCACTGGAAGTAGGAATCCCATCATGAAATTTACAGTTATACATTTTATGCAGCACAACATGTCCCTATATCTCAGCTTTGGGATGTGGTAGGGCAACAATTACCACACCACTGTCTTTGTCAGGACCTCCCTGACACAAGGTGTGAGATTGAAGAAGATCTGAGTAGGTCACATATTTCACCCAAAAACACAATAAGGGGTACCCATTTGTGTTTTTTAGACTAAATTTTTGACCGTCTTAGATTTCTTCCAAACTCACGATGTTGATTAGGCAGGTCCTGACTTACACAGGGGTGTGATTATTTTCAGCCTATCTCATCCCAAAGCTGAGATATGAGGATTAACGTAACTTGGATTTTCTCTCAATAGGTTTATTGGTGTTGAATATATTGGAATTAAATTTATGAGCTTTTTATACGTCCAATAAAGCAAAATACAGATGCAATGTAGGATATATTGGACTGACTAGGCTTTTCTGATCGCACCCTTCTACTCTTGTGTTTACCTAGCTTCACTGGAAGTAGGAATCCCATCATGAAATTTACAGTTATACATTTTATGCAGCACAACATGTCCCTATATCTCAGCTTTGGGATGTGGTAGGGCAACAATTACCACACCACTGTCTTTGTCAGGACCTCCCTGACATACGGTGTGAGATTGAAGAAGATCTGAGGAGGTCACCTATTTCACCCAAAAAAACACTAAGGGGTACCCCTTTGTGTTTTTTTAGACTAAATTTTTGACCGTCTCAGATTTCTTCCAAACTCACGATGTTCATTAGGCAGGTCCTGACTTACACAAAGGTGTAATTATTTTCAGCCTATCTCATCCCAAAGCTGAGATATGAGGACAAACTTAACTGGGATTTTCTCTCAATAGGTTTATTGGTGTTGAACATATTGGAATTAAATTTATGAGCTTTTTATACGTCCAATAAAGCAAAATACAGATGCAATGTAGGATATATTGGACTGACTAGGCTTTTCTGATCGCACCCTTCTACTCTTGTGTTTACCTAGCTTCACTGGAAGTAGGAATCCCATCATGAAATTTACAGTTATACATTTTATGCAGCACAACATGTCTCTATATCTCAGTTTTGGGATGTGGTAGGGCAACAATTATGACACCACTGTCTTTGTGAGGACCTCCCTGTCACACGGTGTGGGGTTGAAGAAGATCTGAGGAGGTCACATATTTCACCCAAAAAAACACTGAGGGGTACCCCTTTGTGTTTTTTTAGACTAAATTTTTGACCGTTTCAGATTTCTTCCAAACTCACAATGTTGATTAAGCAGGTCCTGACTTACACAGTGGTGTGATTATTTTCAGCCTATCTCATCCCAAAGCTGAGATATGATGACTAACGTAACTTGGATTTTCTCTCAATGGGTTTATTGGTTTTGAATATATTGGAATTAAATTTATGAGCTTTTTATCCGTCCAATAAAGCAAAATACAGATGCAATGTAGGATATATTGGACTGACTAGGCTTTTCTGATCGCACCCTTCTACTCTTGTGTTTACCTAGCTTCACTGGAAGTAGGAATCCCATCATGAAATTTACAGTTATACATTTTATGCAGCACAACATGTCCCTATATCTTAGCTTTGGGATGTGGTAGGGCAACAATTACCACACCACTGTCTTCGTCAGGACCTCCTTGACACACGGTGTGGGTTTGAAGAAGATCTGAGGAGGTCACATATTTCACCCAAAAAAAAAAATTAAGGGGTACCCCTTTGTGTTTTTTTAGACTAAATTTTTGACCGTCTCAGATTTCTTCCAAACTCACGATGTTCATTAGGCAGGTCCTGACTTACACAAAGGTGTAATTATTTTCAGCCTATCTCATCCCAAAGCTGAGATATGAGGACAAACTTAACTGGGATTTTCTCTCAATAGGTTTATTGGTCTTGAATATATTGGAATTTAATTCATGAGCTTTTTATATGTCCAATAAAGCAAAATACAGATGCAATGTAGGATATATTGGACTGACTAGGCTTTTCTGATCGCACCCTTCTACTCTTGTGTTTACCTAGCTTCACTGGAAGTAGGAATCCCATCATGAAATTTACAGTTATACATTTTATGCAGCACAACATGTCCCTATATCTCAGCTTTGGGATGTGGTAGGGCAACAATTACCACACCACTGTCTTTGTCAGGACCTCCCTGACACAAGGTGTGAGATTGAAGAAGATCTGAGTAGGTCACATATTTCACCCAAAAACACAATAAGGGGTACCCATTTGTGTTTTTTAGACTAAATTTTTGACCGTCTTAGATTTCTTCCAAACTCACGATGTTGATTAGGCAGGTCCTGACTTACACAGGGGTGTGATTATTTTCAGCCTATCTCATCCCAAAGCTGAGATATGAGGATTAACGTAACTTGGATTTTCTCTCAATAGGTTTATTGGTGTTGAATATATTGGAATTAAATTTATGAGCTTTTTATACATCCAATAAAGCAAAATACAGATGAAATGTAGGATATATTGGACTGACTAGGCTTTTCTGATCGCACCCTTCTACTCTTGTGTTTACCTAGCTTCACTGGAAGTAGGAATCCCATCATGAAATTTACAGTTATACATTTTATGCAGCACAACATGTCCCTATATCTCAGCTTTGGGATGTGGTAGGGCAACAATTACCACACCACTGTCTTTGTCAGGACCTCCCTGACATACGGTGTGAGATTGAAGAAGATCTGAGGAGGTCACATATTTCACCCAAAAAAACACTAAGGGGTACCCCTTTGTGTTTTTTTAGACTAAATTTTTGACCGTCTCAGATTTCTTCCAAACTCACGATGTTCATTAGGCAGGTCCTGACTTACACAAAGGTGTAATTATTTTCAGCCTATCTCATCCCAAAGCTGAGATATGAGGACAAACTTAACTGGGATTTTCTCTCAATAGGTTTATTGGTGTTGAACATATTGGAATTAAATTTATGAGCTTTTTATACGTCCAATAAAGCAAAATACAGATGCAATGTAGGATATATTGGACTGACTAGGCTTTTCTGATCGCACCCTTCTACTCTTGTGTTTACCTAGCTTCACTGGAAGTAGGAATCCCATCATGAAATTTACAGTTATACATTTTATGCAGCACAACATGTCTCTATATCTCAGTTTTGGGATGTGGTAGGGCAACAATTACGACACCACTGTCTTTGTGAGGACCTCCCTGTCACACGGTGTGGGGTTGAAGAAGATCTGAGGAGGTCACATATTTCACCCAAAAAAACACTGAGGGGTACCCCTTTGTGTTTTTTTAGACTAAATTTTTGACTGTTTCAGATTTCTTCCAAACTCACAATGTTGATTAAGCAGGTCCTGACTTACACAGTGGTGTGATTATTTTCAGCCTATCTCATCCCAAAGCTGAGATATGATGACTAACGTAACTTGGATTTGCTCTCAATGGGTTTATTGGTGTTGAATATATTGGAATTAAATTTATGAGCTTTTTATCCGTCCAATAAAGCAAAATACAGATGCAATGTAGGATATATTGGACTGACTAGGCTTTTCTGATCGCACCCTTCTACTCTTGTGTTTACCTAGCTTCACTGGAAGTAGGAATCCCATCATGAAATTTACAGTTATACATTTTATGCAGCACAACATGTCCCTATATCTCAGCTTTGGGATGTGGTAGGGCAACAATTACCACACCACTGTTTTTGTCAGGAACTCCCTGACATACGGTGTGAGATTGAAGAAGATCTGAGGAGGTCACATATTTCACCCAAAAAAACACTAAGGGGTACCCCTTTGTGTTTTTTTAGACTAAATTTTTGACCGTCTCAGATTTCTTCCAAACTCACGATGTTCATTAGGCAGGTCCTGACTTACACAAAGGTGTAATTATTTTCAGCCTATCTCATCCCAAAGCTGAGATATGAGGACAAACTTAACTGGGATTTTCTCTCAATAGGTTTATTGGTGTTGAACATATTGGAATTAAATTTATGAGCTTTTTATACGTCCAAAAAAGCAAAATACAGATGCAATGTAGGATATATTGGACTGACTAGGCTTTTCTGATCGCACCCTTCTACTCTTGTGTTTACCTAGCTTCACTGGAAGTAGGAATCCCATCATGAAATTTACAGTTATACATTTTATGCAGCACAACATGTCTCTATATCTCAGTTTTGGGATGTGGTAGGGCAACAATTACGACACCACTGTCTTTGTCAGGACCTCCCTGACACACGGTGTGGGTTTGAAGAAGATCTGAGGAGGTCACATATTTCACCCAAAAAAAAAAAAAATTAAGGGGTACCCCTTTGTGTTTTTTTAGACTAAATTTTTGACCGTCTCAGATTTCTTTCAAACTCACGATGTTGATTAGGCAGGTCCTGACTTACACAAAGGTGTGATTATTTTCAGCCTATCTCATCCCAAATCTGAGATATGAGGACAAACTTAACTGGGATTTTCTCTCAATAGGTTTATTGGTCTTGAATATACTGGAATTTAATTCATGAGCTTTTTATACGTCCAATAAAGCAAAATACAGATTCAATGTAGGATATATTGAACTGATTAGGCTTTTCTGATCGCACCCTTCTACTCTTGTGTTTACCTAGCTTCACTGGAAGTAGGAATCCCATCATGAAATTTACAGTTATACATTTTATGCAGCACAACATGTCTCTATATCTCAGTTTTGGGATGTGGTAGGGCAACAATTATGACACCACTGTCTTTGTGAGGACCTCCCTGTCACACGGTGTGGGGTTGAAGAAGATCTGAGGAGGTCACATATTTCACCCAAAAAAACACTGAGGGGTACCCCTTTGTGTTTTTTTAGACTAAATTTTTGACCGTTTCAGATTTCTTCCAAACTCACAATGTTGATTAAGCAGGTCCTGACTTACACAGTGGTGTGATTATTTTCAGCCTATCTCATCCCAAAGCTGAGATATGATGACTAACGTAACTTGGATTTTCTCTCAATGGGTTTATTGGTTTTGAATATATTGGAATTAAATTTATGAGCTTTTTATCCGTCCAATAAAGCAAAATACAGATGCAATGTAGGATATATTGGACTGACTAGGCTTTTCTGATCGCACCCTTCTACTCTTGTGTTTACCTAGCTTCACTGGAAGTAGGAATCCCATCATGAAATTTACAGTTATACATTTTATGCAGCACAACATGTCCCTATATCTCAGCTTTGGGATGTGGTAGGGCAACAATTACCACACCACTGTCTTTGTCAGGACCTCCCTGACATACGGTGTGAGATTGAAGAAGATCTGAGGAGGTCACATATTTCACCCAAAAAAACACTAAGGGGTACCCCTTTGTGTTTTTTTAGACTAAATTTTTGACCGTCTCAGATTTCTTCCAAACTCACGATGTTCATTAGGCAGGTCCTGACTTACACAAAGGTGTAATTATTTTCAGCCTATCTCATCCCAAAGCTGAGATATGAGGACAAACTTAACTGGGATTTTCTCTCAATAGGTTTATTGGTGTTGAACATATTGGAATTAAATTTATGAGCTTTTTATACGTCCAATAAAGCAAAATACAGATGCAATGTAGGATATATTGGACTGACTAGGCTTTTCTGATCGCACCCTTCTACTCTTGTGTTTACCTAGCTTCACTGGAAGTAGGAATCCCATCATGAAATTTACAGTTATACATTTTATGCAGCACAACATGTCTCTATATCTCAGTTTTGGGATGTGGTAGGGCAACAATTACGACACCACTGTCTTTGTGAGGACCTCCCTGTCACACGGTGTGGGGTTGAAGAAGATCTGAGGAGGTCACATATTTCACCCAAAAAAACACTGAGGGGTACCCCTTTGTGTTTTTTTAGACTAAATTTTTGACTGTTTCAGATTTCTTCCAAACTCACAATGTTGATTAAGCAGGTCCTGACTTACACAGTGGTGTGATTATTTTCAGCCTATCTCATCCCAAAGCTGAGATATGATGACTAACGTAACTTGGATTTGCTCTCAATGGGTTTATTGGTGTTGAATATATTGGAATTAAATTTATGAGCTTTTTATCCGTCCAATAAAGCAAAATACAGATGCAATGTAGGATATATTGGACTGACTAGGCTTTTCTGATCGCACCCTTCTACCCTTGTGTTTACCTAGCTTCACTGGAAGTAGGAATCCCATCATGAAATTTACAGTTATACATTTTATGCAGCACAACATGTCCCTATATCTCAGCTTTGGGATGTGGTAGGGCAACAATTACCACACCACTGTTTTTGTCAGGAACTCCCTGACATACGGTGTGAGATTGAAGAAGATCTGAGGAGGTCACATATTTCACCCAAAAAAACACTAAGGGGTACCCCTTTGTGTTTTTTTAGACTAAATTTTTGACCGTCTCAGATTTCTTCCAAACTCACGATGTTCATTAGGCAGGTCCTGACTTACACAAAGGTGTAATTATTTTCAGCCTATCTCATCCCAAAGCTGAGATATGAGGACAAACTTAACTGGGATTTTCTCTCAATAGGTTTATTGGTGTTGAACATATTGGAATTAAATTTATGAGCTTTTTATACGTCCAAAAAAGCAAAATACAGATGCAATGTAGGATATATTGGACTGACTAGGCTTTTCTGATCGCACCCTTCTACTCTTGTGTTTACCTAGCTTCACTGGAAGTAGGAATCCCATCATGAAATTTACAGTTATACATTTTATGCAGCACAACATGTCTCTATATCTCAGTTTTGGGATGTGGTAGGGCAACAATTACGACACCACTGTCTTTGTCAGGACCTCCCTGACACACGGTGTGGGTTTGAAGAAGATCTGAGGAGGTCACATATTTCACCCAAAAAAAAAAAAAATTAAGGGGTACCCCTTTGTGTTTTTTTAGACTAAATTTTTGACCGTCTCAGATTTCTTTCAAACTCACGATGTTGATTAGGCAGGTCCTGACTTACACAAAGGTGTGATTATTTTCAGCCTATCTCATCCCAAATCTGAGATATGAGGACAAACTTAACTGGGATTTTCTCTCAATAGGTTTATTGGTCTTGAATATACTGGAATTTAATTCATGAGCTTTTTATACGTCCAATAAAGCAAAATACAGATTCAATGTAGGATATATTGAACTGATTAGGCTTTTCTGATCGCACCCTTCTACTCTTGTGTTTACCTAGCTTCACTGGAAGTAGGAATCCCATCATGAAATTTACAGTTATACATTTTATGCAGCACAACATGTCTCTATATCTCAGTTTTGGGATGTGGTAGGGCAACAATTATGACACCACTGTCTTTGTGAGGACCTCCCTGTCACACGGTGTGGGGTTGAAGAAGATCTGAGGAGGTCACATATTTCACCCAAAAAAACACTGAGGGGTACCCCTTTGTGTTTTTTTAGACTAAATTTTTGACCGTTTCAGATTTCTTCCAAACTCACAATGTTGATTAAGCAGGTCCTGACTTACACAGTGGTGTGATTATTTTCAGCCTATCTCATCCCAAAGCTGAGATATGATGACTAACGTAACTTGGATTTTCTCTCAATGGGTTTATTGGTTTTGAATATATTGGAATTAAATTTATGAGCTTTTTATCCGTCCAATAAAGCAAAATACAGATGCAATGTAGGATATATTGGACTGACTAGGCTTTTCTGATCGCACCCTTCTACTCTTGTGTTTACCTAGCTTCACTGGAAGTAGGAATCCCATCATGAAATTTACAGTTATACATTTTATGCAGCACAACATGTCTCTATATCTCAGTTTTGGGATGTGGTAGGGCAACAATTATGACACCACTGTCTTTGTGAGGACCTCCCTGTCACACGGTGTGGGGTTGAAGAAGATCTGAGGAGGTCACATATTTCACCCAAAAAAACACTGAGGGGTACCCCTTTGTGTTTTTTTAGACTAAATTTTTGACCGTCTCAGATTTCTTCCAAACTCACGATGTTCATTAGGCAGGTCCTGACTTACACAAAGGTGTAATTATTTTCAGCCTATCTCATCCCAAAGCTGAGATATGAGGACAAACTTAACTGGGATTTTCTCTCAATAGGTTTATTGGTCTTGAATATATTGGAATTTAATTCATGAGCTTTTTATATGTCCAATAAAGCAAAATACAGATGCAATGTAGGATATATTGGACTGACTAGGCTTTTCTGATCGCACCCTTCTACTCTTGTGTTTACCTAGCTTCACTGGAAGTAGGAATCCCATCATGAAATTTACAGTTATACATTTTATGCAGCACAACATGTCCCTATATCTCAGCTTTGGGATGTGGTAGGGCAACAATTACCACACCACTGTCTTTGTCAGGACCTCCCTGACACAAGGTGTGAGATTGAAGAAGATCTGAGTAGGTCACATATTTCACCCAAAAACACAATAAGGGGTACCCATTTGTGTTTTTTAGACTAAATTTTTGACCGTCTTAGATTTCTTCCAAACTCACGATGTTGATTAGGCAGGTCCTGACTTACACAGGGGTGTGATTATTTTCAGCCTATCTCATCCCAAAGCTGAGATATGAGGATTAACGTAACTTGGATTTTCTCTCAATAGGTTTATTGGTGTTGAATATATTGGAATTAAATTTATGAGCTTTTTATACATCCAATAAAGCAAAATACAGATGCAATGTAGGATATATTGGACTGACTAGGCTTTTCTGATCGCACCCTTCTACTCTTGTGTTTACCTAGCTTCACTGGAAGTAGGAATCCCATCATGAAATTTACAGTTATACATTTTATGCAGCACAACATGTCCCTATATCTCAGCTTTGGGATGTGGTAGGGCAACAATTACCACACCACTGTCTTTGTCAGGACCTCCCTGACATACGGTGTGAGATTGAAGAAGATCTGAGGAGGTCACATATTTCACCCAAAAAAACACTAAGGGTTTTTTTAGACTAAATTTTTGACCGTCTCAGATTTCTTCCAAACTCACGATGTTCATTAGGCAGGTCCTGACTTACACAAAGGTGTAATTATTTTCAGCCTATCTCATCCCAAAGCTGAGATATGAGGACAAACTTAACTGGGATTTTCTCTCAATAGGTTTATTGGTGTTGAACATATTGGAATTAAATTTATGAGCTTTTTATACGTCCAATAAAGCAAAATACAGATGCAATGTAGGATATATTGGACTGACTAGGCTTTTCTGATCGCACCCTTCTACTCTTGTGTTTACCTAGCTTCACTGGAAGTAGGAATCCCATCATGAAATTTACAGTTATACATTTTATGCAGCACAACATGTCTCTATATCTCAGTTTTGGGATGTGGTAGGGCAACAATTACGACACCACTGTCTTTGTGAGGACCTCCCTGTCACACGGTGTGGGGTTGAAGAAGATCTGAGGAGGTCACATATTTCACCCAAAAAAACACTGAGGGGTACCCCTTTGTGTTTTTTTAGACTAAATTTTTGACTGTTTCAGATTTCTTCCAAACTCACAATGTTGATTAAGCAGGTCCTGACTTACACAGTGGTGTGATTATTTTCAGCCTATCTCATCCCAAAGCTGAGATATGATGACTAACGTAACTTGGATTTGCTCTCAATGGGTTTATTGGTGTTGAATATATTGGAATTAAATTTATGAGCTTTTTATCCGTCCAATAAAGCAAAATACAGATGCAATGTAGGATATATTGGACTGACTAGGCTTTTCTGATCGCACCCTTCTACTCTTGTGTTTACCTAGCTTCACTGGAAGTAGGAATCCCATCATGAAATTTACAGTTATACATTTTATGCAGCACAACATGTCTCTATATCTCAGTTTTGGGATGTGGTAGGGCAACAATTACGACACCACTGTCTTTGTCAGGACCTCCCTGACACACGGTGTGGGTTTGAAGAAGATCTGAGGAGGTCACATATTTCACCCAAATAAAAAAAAAATTAAGGGGTACCCCTTTGTGTTTTTTTAGACTAAATTTTTGACCGTCTCAGATTTCTTTCAAACTCACGATGTTGATTAGGCAGGTCCTGACTTACACAAAGGTGTGATTATTTTCAGCCTATCTCATCCCAAATCTGAGATATGAGGACAAACTTAACTGGGATTTTCTCTCAATAGGTTTATTGGTCTTGAATATACTGGAATTTAATTCATGAGCTTTTTATACGTCCAATAAAGCAAAATACAGATTCAATGTAGGATATATTGAACTGATTAGGCTTTTCTGATCGCACCCTTCTACTCTTGTGTTTACCTAGCTTCACTGGAAGTAGGAATCCCATCATGAAATTTACAGTTATACATTTTATGCAGCACAACATGTCCCTATATCTCAGCTTTGGGATGTGGTAGGGCAACAATTACCACACCACTGTCTTTGTCAGGACCTCCCTGACATACGGTGTGGGTTTGAAGAAGATCTGAGGAGGTCACATATTTCACCCAAAAAAACACTAAGGGGTACCCCTTTGTGTTTTTTTAGACTAAATTTTTGACCGTCTCAGATTTCTTCCAAACTCACGATGTTCGTTAGGCAGGTCCTGACTTACACAAAGGTGTAATTATTTTCAGCCTATCTCATCCCAAAGCTGAGATATGAGGACAAACTTAACTGGGATTTTCTCTCAATAGGTTTATTGGTGTTGAACATATTGGAATTAAATTTATGAGCTTTTTATACGTCCAATAAAGCAAAATACAGATTCAATGTAGGATATATTGGACTGACTAGGCTTTTCTGATCGCACCCTTCTACTCTTGTGTTTACCTAGCTTCACTGGAAGTAGGAATCCCATCATGAAATTTATAGTTATACATTTTATGCAGCACAACATGTCCCTATATCTCAGCTTTGGGATGTGGTAGGGCAACAATTACCACACCACTGTCTTTGTCAGGACCTCCCTGACACACGGTGTGGGTTTGAAGAAGATCTGAGGACGTCACATATTTCACCCAAAAAAAAACTAAGGGGTACCCCTTTTGTGTTTTTTTAGACTAAATTTTTGACCGTCTCAGACTTCTTTCAAACTCACGATGTTGATTAGGCAGGTCCTGACTTACACAAAGGTGTGATTATTTTCAGCCTATCTCATCCCAAAGCTGAGATATGATGACTAACGTAACTTGGATTTTCTCTCAATGGGTTTATTGGTGTTGAATATATTGGAATTAAATTTATGAGCTTTTTATACGTCCAATAAAGCAAAATACAGATGCAATGTAGGATATATTGGACTGACTAGGCTTTTCTGATCGCACCCTTCTACTCTTGTGTTTACCTAGCTTCACTGGAAGTAGGAATCCCATCATGAAATTTACAGTTATACATTTTATGCAGCACAACATGTCCCTATATCTCAGCTTTGGGATGTGGTAGGGCAACAATTACCACACCACTGTCTTTGTCAGGACCTCCCTGACAAACGGTGTGGGTTTGAAGAAGATCTGAGGACGTCACATATTTCACCCAATAAAAAACTAAGGGGTACCCCTTTTGTGTTTTTTAGACTAAATTTTTGACCGTCTCAGATTTCTTTCAAACTCACGATGTTGATTAGG
The DNA here is from genome assembly GCF_029633855.1 of Hoplias malabaricus. NCBI lineage: Eukaryota > Metazoa > Chordata > Actinopteri > Characiformes > Erythrinidae > Hoplias > Hoplias malabaricus. The sequence goes on along the minus strand of NC_089820.1, from coordinate 89,750,058 downwards.
CAGGTCCTGACTTACACAAAGGTGTGATTATTTTCAGCCTATCTCATCCCAAATCTGAGATATGAGGACAAACTTAACTGGGATTTTCTCTCAATAGGTTTATTGGTCTTGAATATATTGGAATTTAATTCATGAGCTTTTTATACGTCCAATAAAGCAAAATACAGATGCAATGTAGGATATATTGGACTGACTAGGCTTTTCTGATCGCACCCTTCTACCCTTGTGTTTACCTAGCTTCACTGGAAGTAGGAATCCCATCATGAAATTTACAGTTATACATTTTATGCAGCACAACATGTCCCTATATCTCAGCTTTGGGATGTGGTAGGGCAACAATTACCACACCACTGTCTTTGTCAGGACCTCCCTGACATACGGTGTGGGTTTGAAGAAGATCTGAGGAGGTCACATATTTCACCCAAAAAAAAAAATTAAGGGGTACCCCTTTGTGTTTTTTTAGACTAAATTTTTGACCGTCTCAGATTTCTTCCAAACTCACGATGTTCATTAGGCAGGTCCTGACTTACACAAAGGTGTAATTATTTTCAGCCTATCTCATCCCAAAGCTGAGATATGAGGACAAACTTAACTGGGATTTTCTCTCAATAGGTTTATTGGTCTTGAATATATTGGAATTTAATTCATGAGCTTTTTATATGTCCAATAAAGCAAAATACAGATGCAATGTAGGATATATTGGACTGACTAGGCTTTTCTGATCGCACCCTTCTACTCTTGTGTTTACCTAGCTTCACTGGAAGTAGGAATCCCATCATGAAATTTACAGTTATACATTTTATGCAGCACAACATGTCCCTATATCTCAGCTTTGGGATGTGGTAGGGCAACAATTACCACACCACTGTCTTTGTCAGGACCTCCCTGACACAAGGTGTGAGATTGAAGAAGATCTGAGTAGGTCACATATTTCACCCAAAAACACAATAAGGGGTACCCATTTGTGTTTTTTAGACTAAATTTTTGACCGTCTTAGATTTCTTCCAAACTCACGATGTTGATTAGGCAGGTCCTGACTTACACAGGGGTGTGATTATTTTCAGCCTATCTCATCCCAAAGCTGAGATATGAGGATTAACGTAACTTGGATTTTCTCTCAATAGGTTTATTGGTGTTGAATATATTGGAATTAAATTTATGTGCTTTTTATACATCCAATAAAGCAAAATACAGATGCAATGTAGGATATATTGGACTGACTAGGCTTTTCTGATCGCACCCTTCTACTCTTGTGTTTACCTAGCTTCACTGGAAGTAGGAATCCCATCATGAAATTTACAGTTATACATTTTATGCAGCACAACATGTCCCTATATCTCAGCTTTGGGATGTGGTAGGGCAACAATTACCACACCACTGTCTTTGTCAGGACCTCCCTGACATACGGTGTGAGATTGAAGAAGATCTGAGGAGGTCACATATTTCACCCAAAAAAACACTAAGGGGTACCCCTTTGTGTTTTTTTAGACTAAATTTTTGACCGTCTCAGATTTCTTCCAAACTCACGATGTTCATTAGGCAGGTCCTGACTTACACAAAGGTGTAATTATTTTCAGCCTATCTCATCCCAAAGCTGAGATATGAGGACAAACTTAACTGGGATTTTCTCTCAATAGGTTTATTGGTGTTGAACATATTGGAATTAAATTTATGAGCTTTTTATACGTCCAATAAAGCAAAATACAGATGCAATGTAGGATATATTGGACTGACTAGGCTTTTCTGATCGCACCCTTCTACTCTTGTGTTTACCTAGCTTCACTGGAAGTAGGAATCCCATCATGAAATTTACAGTTATACATTTTATGCAGCACAACATGTCTCTATATCTCAGTTTTGGGATGTGGTAGGGCAACAATTACGACACCACTGTCTTTGTGAGGACCTCCCTGTCACACGGTGTGGGGTTGAAGAAGATCTGAGGAGGTCACATATTTCACCCAAAAAAACACTGAGGAGTACCCCTTTGTGTTTTTTTAGACTAAATTTTTGACCGTTTCAGATTTCTTTCAAACTCACGATGTTCATTAGGCAGGTCCTGACTTACACAAAGGTGTGATTATTTTCAGCCTATCTCATCCCAAATCTGAGATATGAGGACAATCTTAACTGGGATTTTCTCTCAATAGGTTTATTGGTGTTGAATATATTGGAATTAAATTTATGAGCTTTTTATACGTCCAATAAAGCAAAATACAGATGCAATGGAGGATATATTGGACTGACTAGGCTTTTCTGATCGCACCCTTCTACTCTTGTGTTTACCTAGCTTCACTGGAAGTAGGAATCCCATCATTAAATTTACAGTTATACATTTTATGCAGCACAACATGTCCCTATATCTCAGCTTTGGGATGTGGTAGGGCAACAATTACCACACCACTGTCTTTGTCAGGACCTCTCTGACACACGGTGTGAGATTGAAGAAGATCTGAGTAGGTCACATATTTCACCCAAAAAAACACTAAGGGGTACCCCTTTGTGTTTTTTAGACTAAATTTTTGACCGTCTCAGATTTCTTCCAAACTCACGATGTTGATTAGGCAGGTCCTGACTTACACAGGGGTGTGATTATTTTCAGCCTATCTCATCCCAAAGCTGAGATATGAGGATTAACGTAACTTGGATTTTCTCTCAATAGGTTTATTGGTGTTGAATATATTGGAATTAAATTTATGAGCTTTTTATACGTCCAATAAAGCAAAATACAGATGCAATGTAGGATATATTGGACTGACTAGGCTTTTCTGATCGCACCCTTCTACTCTTGTGTTTACCTAGCTTCACTGGAAGTAGGAATCCCATCATGAAATTTACAGTTATACATTTTATGCAGCACAACATGTCCCTATATCTCAGCTTTGGGATGTGGTAGGGCAACAATTACCACACCACTGTCTTTGTCAGGACCTCCCTGACATACGGTGTGAGATTGAAGAAGATCTGAGGAGGTCACATATTTCACCCAAAAAAACACTAAGGGGTACCCCTTTGTGTTTTTTTAGACTAAATTTTTGACCGTTTCAGATTTCTTTCAAACTCACGATGTTCATTAGGCAGGTCCTGACTTACACAAAGGTGTGATTATTTTCAGCCTATCTCATCCCAAATCTGAGATATGAGGACAATCTTAACTGGGATTTTCTCTCAATAGGTTTATTGGTCTTGAATATATTGGAATTAAATTTATGAGCTTTTTATACGTCCAATAAAGCAAAATACAGATGCAATGGAGGATATATTGGACTGACTAGGCTTTTCTGATCGCACCCTTCTACTCTTGTGTTTACCTAGCTTCACTGGAAGTAGGAATCCCATCATGAAATTTACAGTTATACATTTTATGCAGCACAACATGTCCCTATATCTCAGCTTTGGGATGTGGTAGGGCAACAATTACCACACCACTGTCTTTGTCAGGACCTCCCTGACACACGGTGTGAGATTGAAGAAGATCTGAGTAGGTCACATATTTCACCCAAAAAAACACTAAGGGGTACCCCTTTGTGTTTTTTAGACTAAATTTTTGACCGTCTCAGATTTCTTCCAAACTCACGATGTTGATTAGGCAGGTCCTGACTTACACAGGGGTGTGATTATTTTCAGCCTATCTCATCCCAAAGCTGAGATATGAGGATTAACGTAACTTGGATTTTCTCTCAATAGGTTTATTGGTGTTGAATATATTGGAATTAAATTTATGAGCTTTTTATACGTCCAATAAAGCAAAATACAGATGCAATGTAGGATATATTGGACTGACTAGGCTTTTCTGATCGCACCCTTCTACTCTTGTGTTTACCTAGCTTCACTGGAAGTAGGAATCCCATCATGAAATTTACAGTTATACATTTTATGCAGCACAACATGTCCCTATATCTCAGCTTTGGGATGTGGTAGGGCAACAATTACCACACCACTGTCTTTGTCAGGACCTCCCTGACACAAGGTGTGAGATTGAAGAAGATCTGAGTAGGTCACATATTTCACCCAAAAACACAATAAGGGGTACCCATTTGTGTTTTTTAGACTAAATTTTTGACCGTCTTAGATTTCTTCCAAACTCACGATGTTGATTAGGCAGGTCCTGACTTACACAGGGGTGTGATTATTTTCAGCCTATCTCATCCCAAAGCTGAGATATGAGGATTAACGTAACTTGGATTTTCTCTCAATAGGTTTATTGGTGTTGAATATATTGGAATTAAATTTATGAGCTTTTTATACATCCAATAAAGCAAAATACAGATGCAATGTAGGATATATTGGACTGACTAGGCTTTTCTGATCGCACCCTTCTACTCTTGTGTTTACCTAGCTTCACTGGAAGTAGGAATCCCATCATGAAATTTACAGTTATACATTTTATGCAGCACAACATGTCCCTATATCTCAGCTTTGGGATGTGGTAGGGCAACAATTACCACACCACTGTCTTTGTCAGGACCTCCCTGACATACGGTGTGAGATTGAAGAAGATCTGAGGAGGTCACATATTTCACCCAAAAAAACACTAAGGGGTACCCCTTTGTGTTTTTTTAGACTAAATTTTTGACCGTCTCAGATTTCTTCCAAACTCACGATGTTCATTAGGCAGGTCCTGACTTACACAAAGGTGTAATTATTTTCAGCCTATCTCATCCCAAAGCTGAGATATGAGGACAAACTTAACTGGGATTTTCTCTCAATAGGTTTATTGGTGTTGAACATATTGGAATTAAATTTATGAGCTTTTTATACGTCCAATAAAGCAAAATACAGATGCAATGTAGGATATATTGGACTGACTAGGCTTTTCTGATCGCACCCTTCTACTCTTGTGTTTACCTAGCTTCACTGGAAGTAGGAATCCCATCATGAAATTTACAGTTATACATTTTATGCAGCACAACATGTCTCTATATCTCAGTTTTGGGATGTGGTAGGGCAACAATTACGACACCACTGTCTTTGTGAGGACCTCCCTGTCACACGGTGTGGGGTTGAAGAAGATCTGAGGAGGTCACATATTTCACCCAAAAAAACACTGAGGGGTACCCCTTTGTGTTTTTTTAGACTAAATTTTTGACCGTTTCAGATTTCTTTCAAACTCACGATGTTCATTAGGCAGGCCCTGACTTACACAAAGGTGTGATTATTTTCAGCCTATCTCATCCCAAATCTGAGATATGAGGACAATCTTAACTGGGATTTTCTCTCAATAGGTTTATTGGTCTTGAATATATTGGAATTAAATTTATGAGCTTTTTATACGTCCAATAAAGCAAAATACAGATGCAATGGAGGATATATTGGACTGACTAGGCTTTTCTGATCGCACCCTTCTACTCTTGTGTTTACCTAGCTTCACTGGAAGTAGGAATCCCATCATGAAATTTACAGTTATACATTTTATGCAGCACAACATGTCCCTATATCTCAGCTTTGGGATGTGGTAGGGCAACAATTACCACACCACTGTCTTTGTCAGGACCTCCCTGACACACGGTGTGAGATTGAAGAAGATCTGAGTAGGTCACATATTTCACCCAAAAAAACACTAAGGGGTACCCCTTTGTGTTTTTTAGACTAAATTTTTGACCGTCTCAGATTTCTTCCAAACTCACGATGTTGATTAGGCAGGTCCTGACTTACACAGGGGTGTGATTATTTTCAGCCTATCTCATCCCAAAGCTGAGATATGAGGATTAACGTAACTTGGATTTTCTCTCAATAGGTTTATTGGTGTTGAATATATTGGAATTAAATTTATGAGCTTTTTATACGTCCAATAAAGCAAAATACAGATGCAATGTAGGATATATTGGACTGACTAGGCTTTTCTGATCGCACCCTTCTACTCTTGTGTTTACCTAGCTTCACTGGAAGTAGGAATCCCATCATGAAATTTACAGTTATACATTTTATGCAGCACAACATGTCCCTATATCTCAGCTTTGGGATGTGGTAGGGCAACAATTACCACACCACTGTCTTTGTCAGGACCTCCCTGACATACGGTGTGAGATTGAAGAAGATCTGAGGAGGTCACATATTTCACCCAAAAAAACACTAAGGGGTACCCCTTTTGTGTTTTTTTAGACTAAATTTTTGACCGTCTCAGATTTCTTCCAAACTCACGATGTTCATTAGGCAGGTCCTGACTTACACAAAGGTGTAATTATTTTCAGCCTATCTCATCCCAAAGCTGAGATATGAGGACAAACTTAACTGGGATTTTCTCTCAATAGGTTTATTGGTGTTGAACATATTGGAATTAAATTTATGAGCTTTTTATACGTCCAATAAAGCAAAATACAGATGCAATGTAGGATATATTGGACTGACTAGGCTTTTCTGATCGCACCCTTCTACTCTTGTGTTTACCTAGCTTCACTGGAAGTAGGAATCCCATCATGAAATTTACAGTTATACATTTTATGCAGCACAACATGTCTCTATATCTCAGTTTTGGGATGTGGTAGGGCAACAATTACGACACCACTGTCTTTGTGAGGACCTCCCTGTCACACGGTGTGGGGTTGAAGAAGATCTGAGGAGGTCACATATTTCACCCAAAAAAACACTGAGGGGTACCCCTTTGTGTTTTTTTAGACTAAATTTTTGACCGTTTCAGATTTCTTCCAAACTCACAATGTTGATTAAGCAGGTCCTGACTTACACAGTGGTGTGATTATTTTCAGCCTATCTCATCCCAAAGCTGAGATATGATGACTAACGTAACTTGGATTTTCTCTCAATGGGTTTATTGGTGTTGAATATATTGGAATTAAATTTATGAGCTTTTTATCCGTCCAATAAAGCAAAATACAGATGCAATGTAGGATATATTGGACTGACTAGGCTTTTCTGATCGCACCCTTCTACTCTTGTGTTTACCTAGCTTCACTGGAAGTAGGAATCCCATCATGAAATTTACAGTTATACATTTTATGCAGCACAACATGTCCCTATATCTTAGCTTTGGGATGTGGTAGGGCAACAATTACCACACCACTGTCTTCGTCAGGACCTCCCTGACACACGGTGTGGGTTTGAAGATCTGAGGACGTCACATATTTCACCCAAAAAAAAACTAAGGGGTACCCCTTTGTGTTTGTTTAGACTAAATTTTTGACCGTCTCAGATTTCTTTCAAACTCACGATGTTCATTAGGCAGGTCCTGACTTACACAAAGGTGTGATTATTTTCAGCCTATCTCATCCCAAATCTGAGATATGAGGACAATCTTAACTGGGATTTTCTCTCAATAGGTTTATTGGTCTTGAATATATTGGAATTAAATTTATGAGCTTTTTATACGTCCAATAAAGCAAAATACAGATGCAATGGAGGATATATTGGACTGACTAGGCTTTTCTGATCGCACCCTTCTACTCTTGTGTTTACCTAGCTTCACTGGAAGTAGGAATCCCATCATGAAATTTACAGTTATACATTTTATGCAGCACAACATGTCCCTATATCTCAGCTTTGGGATGTGGTAGGGCAACAATTACCACACCACTGTCTTTGTCAGGACCTCCCTGACACACGGTGTGAGATTGAAGAAGATCTGAGTAGGTCACATATTTCACCCAAAAAAACACTAAGGGGTACCCCTTTGTGTTTTTTAGACTAAATTTTTGACCGTCTCAGATTTCTTCCAAACTCACGATGTTGATTAGGCAGGTCCTGACTTACACAGGGGTGTGATTATTTTCAGCCTATCTCATCCCAAAGCTGAGATATGAGGATTAACGTAACTTGGATTTTCTCTCAATAGGTTTATTGGTGTTGAATATATTGGAATTAAATTTATGAGCTTTTTATACATCCAATAAAGCAAAATACAGATGCAATGTAGGATATATTGGACTGACTAGGCTTTTCTGATCGCACCCTTCTACTCTTGTGTTTACCTAGCTTCACTGGAAGTAGGAATCCCATCATGAAATTTACAGTTATACATTTTATGCAGCACAACATGTCCCTATATCTCAGCTTTGGGATGTGGTAGGGCAACAATTACCACACCACTGTCTTTGTCAGGACCTCCCTGACATACGGTGTGAGATTGAAGAAGATCTGAGGAGGTCACATATTTCACCCAAAAAAACACTAAGGGGTACCCCTTTGTGTTTTTTTAGACTAAATTTTTGACCGTCTCAGATTTCTTCCAAACTCACGATGTTCATTAGGCAGGTCCTGACTTACACAAAGGTGTAATTATTTTCAGCCTATCTCATCCCAAAGCTGAGATATGAGGACAAACTTAACTGGGATTTTCTCTCAATAGGTTTATTGGTGTTGAACATACTGGAATTAAATTTATGAGCTTTTTATACGTCCAATAAAGCAAAATACAGATGCAATGTAGGATATATTGGACTGACTAGGCTTTTCTGATCGCACCCTTCTACTCTTGTGTTTACCTAGCTTCACTGGAAGTAGGAATCCCATCATGAAATTTACAGTTATACATTTTATGCAGCACAACATGTCTCTATATCTCAGTTTTGGGATGTGGTAGGGCAACAATTATGACACCACTGTCTTTGTGAGGACCTCCCTGTCACACGGTGTGGGGTTGAAGAAGATCTGAGGAGGTCACATATTTCACCCAAAAAAACACTGAGGGGTACCCCTTTGTGTTTTTTTAGACTAAATTTTTGACCGTTTCAGATTTCTTCCAAACTCACAATGTTGATTAAGCAGGTCCTGACTTACACAGTGGTGTGATTATTTTCAGCCTATCTCATCCCAAAGCTGAGATATGATGACTAACGTAACTTGGATTTTCTCTCAATGGGTTTATTGGTGTTGAATATATTGGAATTAAATTTATGAGCTTTTTATCCGTCCAATAAAGCAAAATACAGATGCAATGTAGGATATATTGGACTGACTAGGCTTTTCTGATCGCACCCTTCTACTCTTGTGTTTACCTAGCTTCACTGGAAGTAGGAATCCCATCATGAAATTTACAGTTATACATTTTATGCAGCACAACATGTCCCTATATCTTAGCTTTGGGATGTGGTAGGGCAACAATTACCACACCACTGTCTTCGTCAGGACCTCCCTGACACACGGTGTGGGTTTGAAGATCTGAGGACGTCACATATTTCACCCAAAAAAAAACTAAGGGGTACCCCTTTGTGTTTGTTTAGACTAAATTTTTGACCGTCTCAGATTTCTTTCAAACTCACGATGTTCATTAGGCAGGTCCTGACTTACACAAAGGTGTGATTATTTTCAGCCTATCTCATCCCAAATCTGAGATATGAGGACAATCTTAACTGGGATTTTCTCTCAATAGGTTTATTGGTCTTGAATATATTGGAATTAAATTTATGAGCTTTTTATACGTCCAATAAAGCAAAATACAGATGCAATGGAGGATATATTGGACTGACTAGGCTTTTCTGATCGCACCCTTCTACTCTTGTGTTTACCTAGCTTCACTGGAAGTAGGAATCCCATCATGAAATTTACAGTTATACATTTTATGCAGCACAACATGTCCCTATATCTCAGCTTTGGGATGTGGTAGGGCAACAATTACCACACCACTGTCTTTGTCAGGACCTCCCTGACACACGGTGTGAGATTGAAGAAGATCTGAGTAGGTCACATATTTCACCCAAAAAAACACTAAGGGGTACCCCTTTGTGTTTTTTAGACTAAATTTTTGACCGTCTCAGATTTCTTCCAAACTCACGATGTTGATTAGGCAGGTCCTGACTTACACAGGAGTGTGATTATTTTCAGCCTATCTCATCCCAAAGCTGAGATATGAGGATTAACGTAACTTGGATTTTCTCTCAATAGGTTTATTGGTGTTGAATATATTGGAATTAAATTTATGAGCTTTTTATACATCCAATAAAGCAAAATACAGATGCAATGTAGGATATATTGGACTGACTAGGCTTTTCTGATCGCACCCTTCTACTCTTGTGTTTACCTAGCTTCACTGGAAGTAGGAATCCCATCATGAAATTTACAGTTATACATTTTATGCAGCACAACATGTCCCTATATCTCAGCTTTGGGATGTGGTAGGGCAACAATTACCACACCACTGTCTTTGTCAGGACCTCCCTGACATACGGTGTGAGATTGAAGAAGATCTGAGGAGGTCACATATTTCACCCAAAAAAACACTAAGGGGTACCCCTTTGTGTTTTTTTAGACTAAATTTTTGACCGTCTCAGATTTCTTCCAAACTCACGATATTCATTAGGCAGGTCCTGACTTACACAAAGGTGTAATTATTTTCAGCCTATCTCATCCCAAAGCTGAGATATGAGGACAAACTTAACTGGGATTTTCTCTCAATAGGTTTATTGGTGTTGAACATATTGGAATTAAATTTATGAGCTTTTTATACGTCCAATAAAGCAAAATACAGATGCAATGTAGGATATATTGGACTGACTAGGCTTTTCTGATCGCACCCTTCTACTCTTGTGTTTACCTAGCTTCACTGGAAGTAGGAATCCCATCATGAAATTTACAGTTATACATTTTATGCAGCACAACATGTCTCTATATCTCAGTTTTGGGATGTGGTAGGGCAACAATTACGACACCACTGTCTTTGTGAGGACCTCCCTGTCACACGGTGTGGGGTTGAAGAAGATCTGAGGAGGTCACATATTTCACCCAAAAAAACACTGAGGGGTACCCCTTTGTGTTTTTTTAGACTAAATTTTTGACCGTTTCAGATTTCTTTCAAACTCACGATGTTCATTAGGCAGGTCCTGACTTACACAAAGGTGTGATTATTTTCAGCCTATCTCATCCCAAATCTGAGATATGAGGACAATCTTAACTGGGATTTTCTCTCAATAGGTTTATTGGTCTTGAATATATTGGAATTAAATTTATGAGCTTTTTATACGTCCAATAAAGCAAAATACAGATGCAATGTAGGATATATTGGACTGACTAGGCTTTTCTGATCGCACCCTTCTACTCTTGTGTTTACCTAGCTTCACTGGAAGTAGGAATCCCATCATGAAATTTACAGTTATACATTTTATGCAGCACAACATGTCCCTATATCTCAGCTTTGGGATGTGGTAGGGCAACAATTACCACACCACTGTCTTTGTCAGGACCTCCCTGACACACGGTGTGAGATTGAAGAAGATCTGAGTAGGTCACATATTTCACCCAAAAAAACACTAAGGGGTACCCCTTTGTGTTTTTTAGACTAAATTTTTGACCGTCTCAGATTTCTTCCAAACTCACGATGTTGATTAGGCAGGTCCTGACTTACACAGGGGTGTGATTATTTTCAGCCTATCTCATCCCAAAGCTGAGATATGAGGACAAACTTAACTGGGATTTTCTCTCAATAGGTTTATTGGTGTTGAATATATTGGAATTAAATTTATGAGCTTTTTATACGTCCAATAAAGTAAAATACAGATGCAATGTAGGATATATTGGACTGACTAGGCTTTTCTGATTGCACCCTTCTACTCTTGTGTTTACCTAGCTTCACTGGAAGTAGGAATCCCATCATGAAATTTACAGTTATACATTTTATGCAGCACAACATGTCCCTATATCTCAGCTTTGGGATGTGATAGGGCAACAATTACCACACCACTGTCTTTGTCAGGACCTCTCTGACACACGGTGTGGGTTTGAAGAAGATCTGAGGAGGTCACATATTTCACCCAAAAAAACACTAAGGGGTACCCCTTTGTGTTTTTTTAGACTAAATTTTTGACCGTCTCAGATTTCCTCCAAACTCACGATGTTGATTAGGCAGGTCCTGACTTACACAAAGGTGTGATTATGTTCAGCCTATCTCATCCCAAAGCTGAAATATGAGGACAAACTTAACTGGGATTTTCTCTCAATAGGTTTATTGGTGTTGAATATACTGGAATTAAATTTATGAGCTTTTTATACGTCCAATAAAGCAAAATACAGATGCAATGTAGGATATATTGGACTGACTAGGCTTTTCTGATCGCACCCTTCTACTCATGTGTTTACCTAGCTTCACTGGAAGTAGGAATCCCATCATGAAATTTACAGTTATACACTTTATGCAGCACAACATGTCCCTATATCTCAGCTTTGGGATGTGATAGGGCAACAATTACCACACCACTGTCTTTGTTAGGACCTCTCTGACACACGGTGTGGGTTTGAAGAAGATCTGAGGAGGTCACATATTTCACCCAAAAAAACACTAAGGGGTACCCCTTTGTGTTTTTTTAGACTAACTTTTTGACCGTCTCAGATTTCCTCCAAACTCACGATGTTTATTAGGCAGGTCCTGACTTACACAAAGGTGTGATTATGTTCAGCCTATCTCATCCCAAAGCTGAAATATGAGGACAAACTTAACTGGGATTTTCTCTCAATAGGTTTATTGGTGTTGAATATATTGGAATTCAATTTATGAGCTTTTTATACATCCAATAAAGCAAAATACAGATGCAATGTAGGATATATTGGACTGACTAGGCTTTTCTGATTGCACCCTTCTACTCTTGTGTTTACCTAGCTTCACTGGAAGTAGGAATCCCATCATGAAATTTACAGTTATACATTTTATGCAGCAAAACATGTCCCTATAGCTCAGCTTTGGGATGTGGTAGGGCAAAAATTACCACACCACTGTCTTCGTCAGGACCTCTCTGACACATGGTGTGGGTTTGAAGAAGAGCTGAGGAGGTCACATATTTCACCCAAAAAACACTAAGGGGTACCCCTTTGTGTTTTTTTAGACTCAATTTTTGACCGTCTCAGATTTCTTCCAAACTCACGGTGTTGATTAGGCAGGTCCTGACTTACACAAAGGTGTGATTATTTTCAGCCTATCTCATCCCAAAGCTGAGATATGAGGACAAACTTAACTGGGATTTTCTCTCAATAGTTTTATTGGTGTTGAATATATTGGAATTAAATTTATGAGCTTGTTATATGTCCAATAAAGCAAAATACAGATGCAATGTAGGATATATTGGACTGACTAGGCTTTTCTGATTGCACCCTTCTACTCTTGTGTTTACTTAGCTTCACTGGAAGTAGGAATCCCATCATGAAATTTACAGTTATACACTTTATGCAGCAAAACATGTCCCTATATCTCAGCTTTGGGATGTGGTAGGGCAACAATTACCACACCACTGTCTTTGTCAGGACCTCCCTGACACACGGTGTGGGTTTGAAGAAGAGCTGAGGAGGTCACATATTTCACCCAAAAAAACACTAAGGGGTACCCCTTTGGGTTCTTTTAGACTCAATTTTTGACCGTCTCAGATTTCTTCCAAACTCACGATGTTGATTAGGCAGGTCCTGACTTACACAATGGTGTGATTATTTTCAGCCTATCTCATCCCAAAGCTGAGATATGAGGACAAACTTAACTGGGATTTTCTCTCAATAGGTTTATTGGTGTTGAATATATTGGAATTAAATTTATGAGCTTTTTATACGTCCAATAAAGCAAAATACAGATGCAATGTAGGATATATTGGACTGACTAGGCTTTTCTGATCGCACCCTTCTACTCATGTGTTTACCTAGCTTCACTGGAAGTAGGAATCCCATCATGAAATTTACAGTTATACACTTAATGCAGCACAACATGTCCCTATATCTCAGCTTTGGGATGTGATAGGGCAACAATTACCACACCACTGTCTTTGTCAGGACCTCTCTGACACACGGTGTGGGTTTGAAGAAGATCTGAGGAGGTCACATATTTCACCCAAAAAACACTAAGGGGTACCCCTTTGTGTTTTTTTAGACTAAATTTTTGACCGTCTCAGATTTCCTCCAAACTCACGATGTTTATTAGGCAGGTCCTGACTTACACAAAGGTGTGATTATGTTCAGCCTATCTCATCCCAAAGCTGAAATATGAGGACAAACTTAACTGGGATTTTCTCTCAATAGGTTTATTGGTGTTGAATATATTGGAATTCAATTTATGAGCTTTTTATACATCCAATAAAGCAAAATACAGATGCAATGTAGGATATATTGGACTGACTAGGCTTTTCTGATTGCACCCTTCTACTCTTGTGTTTACCTAGCTTCACTGGAAGTAGGAATCCCATCATGAAATTTACAGTTATACATTTTATGCAGCAAAACATGTCCCTATAGCTCAGCTTTGGGATGTGGTAGGGCAAAAATTACCACACCACTGTCTTCGTCAGGACCTCTCTGACACATGGTGTGGGTTTGAAGAAGAGCTGAGGAGGTCACATATTTCACCCAACAAAACACTAAGGGGTACCCCTTTGTGTTTTTTTAGACTCAATTTTTGACCGTCTCAGATTTCTTCCAAACTCACGGTGTTGATTAGGCAGGTCCTGACTTACACAAAGGTGTGATTATTTTCAGCCTATCTCATCCCAAAGCTGAGATATGAGGACAAACTTAACTGGGATTTTCTCTCAATAGTTTTATTGGTGTTGAATATATTGGAATTAAATTTATGAGCTTGTTATATGTCCAATAAAGCAAAATACAGATGCAATGTAGGATATATTGGACTGACTAGGCTTTTCTGATCGCACCCTTCTACTCTTGTGTTTACTTAGCTTCACTGGAAGTAGGAATCCCATCATGAAATTTACAGTTATACACTTTATGCAGCAAAACATGTCCCTATATCTCAGCTTTGGAATGTGGTAGGGCAACAATTACCACACCACTGTCTTTGTCAGGACCTCCCTGACACACGGTGTTTGTTTGAAGAAGAGCTGAGGAGGTCACATATTTCACCCAAAAAAACACTAAGGGGTACCCCTTTGTGTTCTTTTAGACTCAATTTTTGACCGTCTCAGATTTCTTCCAAACTCACGATGTTGATTAGGCAGGTCCTGACTTACACAAAGGTGTGATTATTTTCAGCCTATCTCATCCCAAAGCTGAGATATGAGGACAAACTTAACTGGGATTTTCTCTCAATAGGTTTATTGGTGTTGAATATATTGGAATTAAATTTATGAGCTTTTTATACGTCCAATAAAGCAAAATACAGATGCAATGTAGGATATATTGGACTGACTAGGCTTTTCTGATCGCACCCATCTACTCTTGTGTTTACCTAGCTTCACTGGAAGTAGGAATCCCATCATGAAATTTACAGTTATACATTTTATGCAGCACAACATGTCCCTATATCTTAGCTTTGGGATGTGGTAGGGCAACAATTACCACACCACTGTCTTTGTCAGGACCTCTCTGACACACGGTGTGGGTTTGAAGAAGATCTGAGGAGGTCACATATTTCACCCAAAAAAACACTAAGGGGTACCCCTTTGTGTTTTTTTAGACTCAATTTTTGACTGTCTCAGATTTCTTCCAAACTCACGGTGTTGATTAGGCAGGTCCTGACTTACACAAAGGTGTGATTATTTTCAGCCTATCTCATCCCAAAGCTGAGATATGAGGACAAACTTAACTGGGATTTTCTCTCAATAGGTTTATTGGTGTTGAATATATTGGAATTAAATTTATGAGCTTTTTATACGTCCAATAAAGTAAAATACAGATGCAATGTAGGATATATTGGACTGACTAGGCTTTTCTGATTGCACCCTTCTACTCTTGTGTTTACCTAGCTTCACTGGAAGTAGGAATCCCATCATGAAATTTACAGTTATACATTTTATGCAGCAAAACATGTCCCTATATCTCAGCTTTGGGATGTGGTAGGGCAAAAATTACCACACCACTGTCTTCGTCAGGACCTCTCTGACACACGGTGTGGGTTTGAAGAAGAGCTGAGGAGGTCACATGTTTCACCCAAAAAAACACTAAGGGGTACCCCTTTGGGTTTTTTTAGACTCAATTTTTGACCTTCTCAGATTTCTTCCAAACTCACGATGTTGATTAGGCAGGTCCTGACTTACACAAAGGTGTGATTATTTTCAGCCTATCTTATTCCAAAGCTGAGATATGAGGACAAACTTAACTGGGATTTTCTCTCAATAGGTTTATTGGTGTTGAATATATTGGAATTAAATTTATGAGCTTTTTATACATCCAATAAAGCAAAATACAGATGCAATGTAGGATATATTGGACTGACTAGGCTTTTCTGATCGCACCCTTCTACTCATGTGTTTACCTAGCTTCACTGGAAGTAGGAATCCCATCATGAAATTTACAGTTATACATTTTATGCAGCACAACATGTCCCTATATCTCAGCTTTGGGATGTGGTAGGGCAACATTTACCACACCACTGTCTTTGTCAGGACCTCTCTGACACATGGTGTGGGTTTGAAGAAGATCTGAGGAGGTCACATATTTCACCCAAAAAAACACTAAGGGGTACCCCTTTGTGTTTTTTTAGACTAACTTTTTGACCGTCTCAGATTTCCTCCAAACTCACGATGTTTATTAGGCAGGTCCTGACTTACACAAAGGTGTGATTATGTTCAGCCTATCTCATCCCAAAGCTGAAATATGAGGACAAACTTAACTGGGATTTTCTCTCAATAGGTTTATTGGTGTTGAATATATTGGAATTCAATTTATGAGCTTTTTATACATCCAATAAAGCAAAATACAGATGCAATGTAGGATATATTGGACTGACTAGGCTTTTCTGATTGCACCCTTCTACTCTTGTGTTTACCTAGCTTCACTGGAAGTAGGAATCCCATCATGAAATTTACAGTTATACATTTTATGCAGCAAAACATGTCCCTATAGCTCAGCTTTGGGATGTGGTAGGGCAAAAATTACCACACCACTGTCTTCGTCAGGACCTCTCTGACACATGGTGTGGGTTTGAAGAAGAGCTGAGGAGGTCACATATTTCACCCAACAAAACACTAAGGGGTACCCCTTTGTGTTTTTTTAGACTAAATTTTTGACCGTCTCAGATTTCCTCCAAACTCACGATGTTGATTAGGCAGGTCCTGACTTACACAAAGGTGTGATTATGTTCAGCCTATCTCATCCCAAAGCTGAAATATGAGGACAAACTTATCTGGGATTTTCTCTCAATAGGTTTATTGGTGTTGAATATACTGGAATTAAATTTATGAGCTTTTTATACGTCCAATAAAGTAAAATACAGATGCAATGTAGGATATATTGGACTGACTAGGCTTTTCTGATTGCACCCTTCTACTCTTGTGTTTACCTAGCTTCACTGGAAGTAGGAATCCCATCATGAAATTTACAGTTATACATTTTATGCAGCACAACATGTCCCTATATCTCAGCTTTGGGATGTGATAGGGCAACAATTACCACACCACTGTCTTTGTCAGGACCTCTCTGACACACGGTGTGGGTTTGAAGAAGATCTGAGGAGGTCACATATTTCACCCAAAAAAACACTAAGGGGTACCCCTTTGTGTTTTTTTAGACTAAATTTTTGACCGTCTCAGATTTCCTCCAAACTCACGATGTTGATTAGGCAGGTCCTGACTTACACAAAGGTGTGATTATGTTCAGCCTATCTCATCCCAAAGCTGAAATATGAGGACAAACTTATCTGGGATTTTCTCTCAATAGGTTTATTGGTGTTGAATATACTGGAATTAAATTTATGAGCTTTTTATACGTCCAATAAAGCAAAATACAGATGCAATGTAGGATATATTGGACTGACTAGGCTTTTCTGATCGCACCCTTCTACTCATGTGTTTACCTAGCTTCACTGGAAGTAGGAATCCCATCATGAAATTTACAGTTATACACTTTATGCAGCACAACATGTCCCTATATCTCAGCTTTGGGATGTGATAGGGCAACAATTACCACACCACTGTCTTTGTCAGGACCTCTCTGACACACGGTGTGGGTTTGAAGAAGATCTGAGGAGGTCACATATTTCACCCAAAAAAACACTAAGGGGTACCCCTTTGTGTTTTTTTAGACTAACTTTTTGACCATCTCAGATTTCCTCCAAACTCACGGTGTTGATTAGGCAGGTCCTGACTTACACAAAGGTGTGATTATTTTCAGCCTATCTCATCCCAAAGCTGAGATATGAGGACAAACTTAACTGGGATTTTCTCTCAATAAGTTTATTGGTGTTGAATATATTGGAATTAAATTTATGAGCTTTTTATACGTCCAATAAAGCAAAATACAGATGCAATGTAGGATATATTGGACTGACTAGGCTTTTCTGATCGCACCCTTCTACTCATGTGTTTACCTAGCTTCACTGGAAGTAGGAATCCCATCATGAAATTTACAGTTATACACTTTATGCAGCACAACATGTCCCTATATCTCAGCTTTGGGATGTGATAGGGCAACAATTACCACACCACTGTCTTTGTCAGGACCTCTCTGACACACGGTGTGGGTTTGAAGAAGATCTGAGGAGGTCACATATTTCACCCAAAAAAACACTAAGGGGTACCCCTTTGTGTTTTTTTAGACTAAATTTTTGACCGTCTCAGATTTCCTCCAAACTCACGATGTTGATTAGGCAGGTCCTGACTTACACAAAGGTGTGATTATGTTCAGCCTATCTCATCCCAAAGCTGAAATATGAGGACAAACTTAACTGGGATTTTCTCTCAATAGGTTTATTGGTGTTGAATATACTGGAATTAAATTTATGAGCTTTTTATACGTCCAATAAAGCAAAATACAGATGCAATGTAGGATATATTGGACTGACTAGGCTTTTCTGATCGCACCCTTCTACTCATGTGTTTACCTAGCTTCACTGGAAGTAGGAATCCCATCATGAAATTTACAGTTATACACTTTATGCAGCACAACATGTCCCTATATCTCAGCTTTGGGATGTGATAGGGCAACAATTACCACACCACTGTCTTTGTTAGGACCTCTCTGACACACGGTGTGGGTTTGAAGAAGATCTGAGGAGGTCACATATTTCACCCAAAAAAACACTAAGGGGTACCCCTTTGTGTTTTTTTAGACTAACTTTTTGACCGTCTCAGATTTCCTCCAAACTCACGATGTTTATTAGGCAGGTCCTGACTTACACAAAGGTGTGATTATGTTCAGCCTATCTCATCCCAAAGCTGAAATATGAGGACAAACTTAACTGGGATTTTCTCTCAATAGGTTTATTGGTGTTGAATATATTGGAATTCAATTTATGAGCTTTTTATACATCCAAAAAAGCAAAATACAGATGCAATGTAGGATATATTGGACTGACTAGGCTTTTCTGATCGCACCCTTCTACTCTTGTGTCTACCTAGCTTCACTGGAAGTAGGAATCCCATCATGAAATTTACAGTTATACATTTTATGCAGCAAAACATGTTCCTATAGCTCAGCTTTGGGATGTGGTAGGGCAAAAATTACCACACCACTGTCTTCGTCAGGACCTCTCTGACACATGGTGTGGGTTTGAAGAAGAGCTGAGGAGGTCACATATTTCACCCAACAAAACACTAAGGGGTACCCCTTTGTGTTTTTTTAGACTAAATTTTTGACCGTCTCAGATTTCCTCCAAACTCACGATGTTGATTAGGCAGGTCCTGACTTACACAAAGGTGTGATTATGTTCAGCCTATCTCATCCCAAAGCTGAAATATGAGGACAAACTTAACTGGGATTTTCTCTCAATAGGTTTATTGGTGTTGAATATACTGGAATTAAATTTATGAGCTTTTTATACGTCCAATAAAGCAAAATACAGATGCAATGTAGGATATATTGGACTGACTAGGCTTTTCTGATCGCACCCTTCTACTCATGTGTTTACCTAGCTTCACTGGAAGTAGGAATCCCATCATGAAATTTACAGTTATACACTTTATGCAGCACAACATGTCCCTATATCTCAGCTTTGGGATGTGATAGGGCAACAATTACCACACCACTGTCTTTGTTAGGACCTCTCTGACACACGGTGTGGGTTTGAAGAAGATCTGAGGAGGTCACATATTTCACCCAAAAAAACACTAAGGGGTACCCCTTTGTGTTTTTTTAGACTAACTTTTTGACCGTCTCAGATTTCCTCCAAACTCACGATGTTTATTAGGCAGGTCCTGACTTACACAAAGGTGTGATTATGTTCAGCCTATCTCATCCCAAAGCTGAAATATGAGGACAAACTTAACTGGGATTTTCTCTCAATAGGTTTATTGGTGTTGAATATATTGGAATTCAATTTATGAGCTTTTTATACATCCAAAAAAGCAAAATACAGATGCAATGTAGGATATATTGGACTGACTAGGCTTTTCTGATCGCACCCTTCTACTCTTGTGTCTACCTAGCTTCACTGGAAGTAGGAATCCCATCATGAAATTTACAGTTATACATTTTATGCAGCAAAACATGTTCCTATAGCTCAGCTTTGGGATGTGGTAGGGCAAAAATTACCACACCACTGTCTTCGTCAGGACCTCTCTGACACATGGTGTGGGTTTGAAGAAGAGCTGAGGAGGTCACATATTTCACCCAACAAAACACTAAGGGGTACCCCTTTGTGTTTTTTTAGACTCAATTTTTGACCATCTCAGATTTCTTCCAAACTCACGGTGTTGATTAGGCAGGTCCTGACTTACACAAAGGTGTGATTATTTTCAGCCTATCTCATCCCAAAGCTGAGATATGAGGACAAACTTAACTGGGATTTTCTCTCAATAAGTTTATTGGTGTTGAATATATTGGAATTAAATTTATGAGCTTTTTATACGTCCAATAAAGCAAAATACAGATGCAATGTAGGATATATTGGACTGACTAGGCTTTTCTGATCGCACCCTTCTACTCATGTGTTTACCTAGCTTCACTGGAAGTAGGAATCCCATCATGAAATTTACAGTTATACACTTTATGCAGCACAACATGTCCCTATATCTCAGCTTTGGGATGTGATAGGGCAACAATTACCACACCACTGTCTTTGTCAGGACCTCTCTGACACACGGTGTGGGTTTGAAGAAGATCTGAGGAGGTCACATATTTCACCCAAAAAAACACTAAGGGGTACCCCTTTGTGTTTTTTTAGACTAAATTTTTGACCGTCTCAGATTTCCTCCAAACTCACGATGTTGATTAGGCAGGTCCTGACTTACACAAAGGTGTGATTATGTTCAGCCTATCTCATCCCAAAGCTGAAATATGAGGACAAACTTAACTGGGATTTTCTCTCAATAGGTTTATTGGTGTTGAATATACTGGAATTAAATTTATGAGCTTTTTATACGTCCAATAAAGCAAAATACAGATGCAATGTAGGATATATTGGACTGACTAGGCTTTTCTGATCGCACCCTTCTACTCATGTGTTTACCTAGCTTCACTGGAAGTAGGAATCCCATCATGAAATTTACAGTTATACACTTTATGCAGCACAACATGTCCCTATATCTCAGCTTTGGGATGTGATAGGGCAACAATTACCACACCACTGTCTTTGTTAGGACCTCTCTGACACACGGTGTGGGTTTGAAGAAGATCTGAGGAGGTCACATATTTCACCCAAAAAAACACTAAGGGGTACCCCTTTGTGTTTTTTTAGACTAACTTTTTGACCGTCTCAGATTTCCTCCAAACTCACGATGTTTATTAGGCAGGTCCTGACTTACACAAAGGTGTGATTATGTTCAGCCTATCTCATCCCAAAGCTGAAATATGAGGACAAACTTAACTGGGATTTTCTCTCAATAGGTTTATTGGTGTTGAATATATTGGAATTCAATTTATGAGCTTTTTATACATCCAAAAAAGCAAAATACAGATGCAATGTAGGATATATTGGACTGACTAGGCTTTTCTGATCGCACCCTTCTACTCTTGTGTCTACCTAGCTTCACTGGAAGTAGGAATCCCATCATGAAATTTACAGTTATACATTTTATGCAGCAAAACATGTTCCTATAGCTCAGCTTTGGGATGTGGTAGGGCAAAAATTACCACACCACTGTCTTCGTCAGGACCTCTCTGACACATGGTGTGGGTTTGAAGAAGAGCTGAGGAGGTCACATATTTCACCCAACAAAACACTAAGGGGTACCCCTTTGTGTTTTTTTAGACTAAATTTTTGACCGTCTCAGATTTCCTCCAAACTCACGATGTTGATTAGGCAGGTCCTGACTTACACAAAGGTGTGATTATGTTCAGCCTATCTCATCCCAAAGCTGAAATATGAGGACAAACTTAACTGGGATTTTCTCTCAATAGGTTTATTGGTGTTGAATATACTGGAATTAAATTTATGAGCTTTTTATACGTCCAATAAAGCAAAATACAGATGCAATGTAGGATATATTGGACTGACTAGGCTTTTCTGATCGCACCCTTCTACTCATGTGTTTACCTAGCTTCACTGGAAGTAGGAATCCCATCATGAAATTTACAGTTATACACTTTATGCAGCACAACATGTCCCTATATCTCAGCTTTGGGATGTGATAGGGCAACAATTACCACACCACTGTCTTTGTTAGGACCTCTCTGACACACGGTGTGGGTTTGAAGAAGATCTGAGGAGGTCACATATTTCACCCAAAAAAACACTAAGGGGTACCCCTTTGTGTTTTTTTAGACTAACTTTTTGACCGTCTCAGATTTCCTCCAAACTCACGATGTTTATTAGGCAGGTCCTGACTTACACAAAGGTGTGATTATGTTCAGCCTATCTCATCCCAAAGCTGAAATATGAGGACAAACTTAACTGGGATTTTCTCTCAATAGGTTTATTGGTGTTGAATATATTGGAATTCAATTTATGAGCTTTTTATACATCCAAAAAAGCAAAATACAGATGCAATGTAGGATATATTGGACTGACTAGGCTTTTCTGATCGCACCCTTCTACTCTTGTGTCTACCTAGCTTCACTGGAAGTAGGAATCCCATCATGAAATTTACAGTTATACATTTTATGCAGCAAAACATGTTCCTATAGCTCAGCTTTGGGATGTGGTAGGGCAAAAATTACCACACCACTGTCTTCGTCAGGACCTCTCTGACACATGGTGTGGGTTTGAAGAAGAGCTGAGGAGGTCACATATTTCACCCAACAAAACACTAAGGGGTACCCCTTTGTGTTTTTTTAGACTCAATTTTTGACCATCTCAGATTTCTTCCAAACTCACGGTGTTGATTAGGCAGGTCCTGACTTACACAAAGGTGTGATTATTTTCAGCCTATCTCATCCCAAAGCTGAGATATGAGGACAAACTTAACTGGGATTTTCTCTCAATAGTTTTATTGGTGTTGAATATATTGGAATTAAATTTATGAGCTTGTTATATGTCCAATAAAGCAAAATACAGATGCAATGTAGGATATATTGGACTGACTAGGCTTTTCTGATCGCACCCTTCTACTCTTGTGTTTACCTAGCTTCACTGGAAGTAGGAATCCCATCATGAAATTTACAGTTATACACTTTATGCAGCAAAACATGTCCCTATATCTCAGCTTTGGGATGTGGTAGGGCAACAATTACCACACCACTGTCTTTGTCAGGACCTCCCTGACACACGGTGTGGGTTTGAAGAAGAGCTGAGGAGGTCACATATTTCACCCAAAAAAACACTAAGGGGTACCCCTTTGGGTTCTTTTAGACTCAATTTTTGACCGTCTCAGATTTCTTCCAAACTCACGATGTTGATTAGGCAGGTCCTGACTTACACAAAGGTGTGATTATTTTCAGCCTATCTCATCCCAAAGCTGAGATATGAGGACAAACTTAACTGGGATTTTCTCTCAATAGGTTTATTGGTGTTGAATATATTGGAATTAAATTTATAAGCTTTTTATACGTCCAATAAAGCAAAATACAGATGCAATGTAGGATATATTGGACTGACTAGGCTTTTCTGATCGCACCCATCTACTC